>NC_048565.1:35176375-35371375 GCF_013265735.2 Oncorhynchus mykiss
TTCCCCTTCCCTCCTCTCTCCTCCCTCTTTCCTCCTCCAGGTTGCCATTATAGCAGGAAACTTTGACCTGGCCGAAATCATTAAGATCCACAAAGTGTCAGACGTTGGTGAGTAGGCGACATGCCATGGGTACGTGGCTAACAGCATGTTGTCATTGGACTTTAATTGAGTAAATCACACCTCCATAGTGGTGTGAGAGGGTAAGAGAGTCCTCAGCCAAGTGACTGAAGCACTCGTACTGTAGCCACTGTAATCACCCACTCTGTAATTATCCCTGATCATGTGCACTTCGTTGTGTGATTCAGTGTACTGGGAGTCAATATGCTACATGTGAAAATTCTGCCATCTAGTGTTAGACAGAAAGAATATCCCAGATTCCTAATTCAATGCAGTAAGATGTATGTACACATAAAGCTATGTAGCCTTGGTACTACCTCAGGGAATGTAGTAAGGGAAAGGGGGATACCTAGTCAGTTGTACAACTGAATGCATCAAACTGAAATGTCCATTTAACCCGACCCCTGTACACATTGTTATGTTGATTTGACTAGCAACATGTTGTGTCACCCTCTCCCAGTGCCTTTCAGGGAGACCCCCTCCTACACTAACCGTAGACGTGTGTTGGTGGGAGGACTGCCCTCGCCCCGCTCCCTTCTGCGCTCCGCTAGCGACAACAACCTCAACGGGGAGAGCGTTCACGGTCTGGGGCAGGGCCTGCGGCAGGGTCACGGTCGACAGGGTCAGTCTCCTGTCCCCTCTCTGAGGAGCCTGCCTGCACTGGGACAACACCAACAACACGCCAGCCTGGGGGAGGTGAGTGAGTGAGTGAGTGAGTGAGTGAGTGAGTGAGTGAGTGAGTGAGTGAGTGAGTGAACAAACAAATGTAAAATAAATTACAATATCATTTCGTTAATTTTGTTTGAAATGCTAGTTTTGTTGTCTGTGTGTGCATGTGTTTGTGAATATACTAAACCAGAGTTTCCCAAACTCGGTCCTCAGGCCCCAAGGTGTGCGTGTGTTTGTGAATATACTAAACCAGAGTTTCCCAAACTCGGTCCTCAGGCCCCAAGGTGTGCATGTTTTGGTTTTTGCCCTAACACTACACATCTTATTCAAATGATCAAAGCTAGATGATTAGCTGATTATTTGATTCAGCTGTGTAGTGCTAGGGCAAAAATCAAAACGTGCACCCTTTGAGGTCCTGAGGACCGAGTTTGGGAAACCCTGTACTAAAGAGAGAGAGAGAGAGAGAGAGAGAGAGAGAGAGAGAGAGCTTTGACTATGTACAGACTCAGTGAGCATTGATTTGGAGAAAGGTTGCCATAGGAAGACCTCGCTCTTAAGAGAAGACAGGCTATATGCACAAGAGGGGTGGAAACTGAGCTGCATTTTTTAACCTCCTGCTAAATGTATGACCATATTAGAGACACATATTTCCCTCAGATTGCACAGACCCAAAAACAATTAAAAAAAATAAACCGGTGGGTGACGATTTGTGACCTGTTGTCAGGAAAGGGGCAACCAGTGAAGAACAAACACCACTGTAAATACAACCCATGTTTATGTTGATTTTTTTCACCTTTTTTTTTACTTTAACTTTTTGCACATCAATACAACACTCTATAAAGACATAATATGACATTTGAAATGTCTTTATTCTTTTGGAACTTGTTTATTTGACTTTTTGTTTATCCATTTCACTTGCTTTGCCAATGTAAACACATGTTTCCATGCCAATAAAGACCCTTGAATTGAATTGCGAGAAAGAAAGTTTGTGTGTGTGTGTGTGTGTGTGTGTGCGCCTACATGTGTTTGTGTGACAGTGTGTGTGCTGTATTCCAGACTCATCATGGAGAGGTGCCAGACAGCAGTCTCCAGAGCACAGGCAGCTCTCGCTCCTCCCACTCCCGCTCTCCCTCGCTACACAGTCATCTGCATGAGGGCGATCAGAGCGTCAGGAGGACACACGGACACGCTCTGGGACATGTCCATCGAGGACGCCTCAGGTGAGACGGACAATCAATCAATCATATATCGAATACCTTGGGGGACATTGAACTGTGCTGTTGTCTGTTCTAATAGGCCAGCTCCTCTTCTCTCCTCCTTGTCCTTGTCTCTCAAGTGTCTTACTCACTGAGTGGCAGGTAGCCTAGTGGTTAGAGCGTTGGGCCAGTAACTGAAAGGTTGCAAAATCAAATCCCTGAACCGACAAGGTAAAAATCTGTCCTTCTGCCTCTGAACAAGGCAGTTAACCCACTGTTTCTAGGCTGTCATTGAAAATAAGAATTTGTTCTTAACTGGCTTGCCTGGTCAAATAAAAAATGGTTCACACTCTGACAGTGTTTGTCAGGGGGTTGCTGGTCAGCAGGCTGGCCACTATTAATTGTAATAGATGTCTAGTAGGGTGGTTTGCATAAGGAGCTGGACTGGAGACGTACATGAGCTACACTCAGATATCCAGTCCATGCTTGTGGGGTGCATTGGGATAAATTGAGCAGATTGCTGAGGTTTCTAAGTGTTTTATTGTGATCATGTGTCAGTACTAGGGTATTGACAAATTGACTATTAAAGTATATTGACAAATTTAACGTTTAAAGCATATTTCTGTTACGGTTTTCCGTTAAAACGATGAGAAACTCATAAAATTCCACGTCAAATCTTATTGCGTGGTTTGACCTCTAGGGAGAAATAAAGTTCTATCTCAGTCATACAGCAGGCGGCATCTGAAATGTTCTCACGAAGACAACCGTTAATTCGCGTTGATTCGTGTTACTTCCGTTTGTTAGCGACTCACAACAAAACATTCAACTAGCCGAGTGATCACTGTTCTTCTCCCAGCATTCTTTTTTCTCTCACTCAATTTCCATCCAACCGCTCCCTCTACACAGTGTGCATTAGTCCTTCAGAAATGACTGCCTATAAAACACAAACAAAACTGTAGACAAGCTATATATATTCTTTGCTGAATCACGACAGCTTTATCACAAATTCAAAATGGTCTGGTTGATTAAAGTAGGGAAATATGTGTTGCAACCACGACTTGCAACCACGACTTGCAGTTTAGAATTATAAATGCCCCTCTATTTGAGTATTTTTGGCGATTGGCCATAGTGTAGAATACAACACTTTAGAATACAACACTATATATACACTATATATACAAAAGTATGTGGAAAGGTGTATAAAATTGAGCACACAGCCATGCAATCTCCATAGACAAACATAATAGGTAGTAGAAAGGCCCTACTGAAGAGCTCAGTGACTTTCAACGTGGCACCATCTTAGGATGCCACCTTTCCAAAAAGTCAGTTAATCAAATTCCTGTCCTGCCAGAGCTGCCCCGGTCAACTGTAAATGCTGTTATTGTGAAGGGGAAACTTCTAGGAGCAAAAATGGCTCAGCCGCAATGTGGTAGGCCACACAAGCTCACAAAAACAGGACCGCCGAGTGCTGAAACTCACTTCCGAGTTCCAAACTGCCTCTGGAAGCATTGTCAGCGCAAAAACTGTTAGTCGGGAACTTCATTAAATGGATTTTAATGAACCAGCAGCTGCACACAACCCTAAGATCACTACGCACAATGCCAAGTATCGGCTGGAGTTGTGTAAAGCTCGCCACCACTGGAAACGTGTTTTCTGGAGTGATGAATCACGCTTCACCATCTGGCAGTACGATGGACTAATTTGGTTTTTGCGGAAGCCAGTAGAACGCTACCTGCCCCAATGCATAGTTCAAAATGTACAGTTTGGTGGAGGAGGAATAATGGTCTGGGGCTGTTTTTCATGGTTTGGGCTAGGCCCCTTAGTTCCAATGAAGGAAAGTCTTGACGCTATAGCATACAATGACATTCTATATGATTCTGTGCTTCCAACTTTGTGGCAACAGTTTGGGGTTGGCCATTTCCTGTTTCAGCATGACAAGGACCCTGTGCACAATGCATGCCAACCTCACTAATGCTCTTGTGGCTGAATGGAAGCAAATCCCCTCAGCAATGTTAAAACATCTAGTCATGGAATGCCTTCCCAGAAGAGAGGAGGAGCAAAGGGGGTCCAACTCCATATTAATGCCCATGACTTTGGAATGAGATGTTTTGACGAGCATGTGTCCACATACTTTTGGTCATGTAGTGCATGTACAGTGCATTCGGGAAGGATTCAGACCCCTTGACTATTTCCACATTTTGTTACATTACAACCTTATTCTAAAATTAAATTAATTGTAATTCCCCCCTGTCAATCTACACACAATACCCAGTAATGACAAAGCAAAAACTGGTCAGGTTGGATTGGGAGCGTTGCTGCATAGCTATTTTCAGGTCTCTTCAGAGATGTTTGACTGGGCTCTGGCTGGACTACTCAAGGACATTCAGAGACTTGTCCCAAAGCCAGTCCTGCATTGTCTTGGCTGTGTGCTTAGGGTCATTGTCCTGTTGGACGGTGAACCTTCGCCCTAGTCTGAGGTACTGAGCACTCTGGAGCAAGTTATCATCAAGGATCTCTCTGTACTTTGCTCCATTCATCTTTCCCTCAATCCTGATTAGTCTCCCAGTCACTGCCTCTGAAAACATCACCACAGCATGATGCTGCTAACCCCATTCTTCACCGTAGGGATGGAGCCAGGTTTCCTCCAGACGTGACGCTTGGTATTCAGGCCAAAGTGTTCAATCTTGATGTCATCAGACCAGAGAATCTTGTTTCTCATGGTCTGAGAGTCTTTAGGTGCCTTTTCCATCTGGCCAAACTACCATAAAGGCGTGATTGATGGAGTGCTGCAGAGATGGTTGTCTTTCTGGAAGGTTCTCCCATCTCCACAGAAGAACTCTGGAGCTCTGTCAGTGACCATCGGGTTCTTGATCGTATCCCTGACCAAGGCCCTTCTCCCCTGATTGCTCAGTTTGGCTGGGCGGCCAGCTCTAGGAAGAGTCTTGGTGGTTCCCAACTTCTTCCATTTAAGAATGATGTAGGCCACTGTTTTCTTGGGGACCTTCAGTGCTGCAGAAATGTTTTGGTACCCTTCTCCAGATCTGTGCCTCGACACAACCCTGTCTCGGATCTCTATGGACAATTCCTTCGACCTCATGACTTGGTTTTTTTCCTAACATCCACTGTCAACTGTGGGACCTTATATAGACAGGTGTGTGCCTTTCCAAATCATGTCCAATCAATTGAATTTACCACAGGTGGACTCCAATCATGTTGTAGAAACATCTCAAGGATGATCAATGGAAACAGGATGCATCAGAGCTCAATTTCGAGTCTCTTAGCAAAGGGTCTGAATACTTATGTAAATAAGGTATTTCTGTTTTTTCAACAAAAAAATTATAATCTGTTTTTGCTTTGTCGTTATGGTGTATTGTGTGTAGATTGATGAAGAAAATGTCATATTTAATCCATTTTAGAATAAGGCTGTAACGTCACAAAATGTGGAAAAAGTAAAGGAGTCTGAATACTGTACTTACTGATATTCTCCAGAAGCAGCAGCAGTTTCATGTCTGACAGGGCAATACAGACAAGACTCGAGCCCTCTCTTCCTCTGTAATGCTCTATACTGTCTCTTCACTCCATCCATCACACAGGCTGCTTCTTCCCTCCCTTCACTCTGTCTTAAAAGAAGGCCATGGTAGTCAAGCAGCATCAGTGTGTTTAAAATAGGGTGGGATCGGTAGTGTAGCTTCCATATATGCGAGCGTACTTAGGTCTCCACAAAGAGGTATAGTGATACCTTAGTTTTCAGTTGATATGAGATGCTCACTGACACTCTGTCCTGCATCAGTAGTATTGAGACTGTACAGAAAGAGGGGGGTTACATTTGACTTGACACCCAGTTTCATAACACATTATGACAAGGTCATAACCATGTCATAATATGTCATATCACTGTCATGAAATATTATGACTATCCTGTGTCACTTTACTTGAGCTAAGAAAATACACGTTGACACTGTCAAGAAGCATTACTACGATCATAAACATATAAGCCAGATAGGCCTATCACGTACATGCCCTTATATCAGTCAAATAGAGGGTGTGTTGTCCTGCTCCTGAAATCTTCTCCTGCTTTATTCCCAGTCATCAGCAACAGAGCATTGGGGTAGGTGCATGTCTGACATCAATGTGTGCGTAATTGCAATGTTAATTTAATGTGCCATAAAATAACTTCTGTGGCAGGTTTTGTGAGTTTTTACACTCTTATGTAGGTGCCATAACCAGCCATAACATAACACAATATATATCACAACAGGTCTGAATATACTGTGTGACATGGCAGTGATAAGACCATATTAAAACAGGTTTTGACAAGTTATGGCAGCTGTTACGACATATTGTGGCATGGTTATGACTGTGTCATAATGTGTTATGACGCTGGGTGTCAAGTAAAGTATTACCAACGAGGGATAATGAAAGGACTCGATAGAAGGAGGGAGGGGTAGTTTCCCTACTGTGTTCTGTCCTAGATGCCCGCCTGTGTTCTTCTACTGTTTCTTGTTCTGCTGTAATTAGCATGTTAATCTGTGTAAGAAGTGACAGGTCTGTAAATTGCTCATGTTATTGACACAACTGTAAAGGCCTGAGGACTCTTGAGGGAGGGAGTGACTGTCCTCAAATGACATGGTGTAAGGAAAACATTAGAAACACCTTTACACAACCTGCCCCCCTCCCTCCTATCCTTACCTCCCTACTTCTCTCCCTCCCTGTTGTTGGCCACTACTGGTCTCTCTCTCTCTCTCTCTCTATCTCTCTCTCTCTCTCTCGTTGGCCTCTCTCTCGTTGGCCACTAACTCTCTCTCTCTCTCTCGTTGGCCACTACCTCTCTCTCTCTCTCTCTCTCTCTCATTGGCCATTACCTCTCTCTCTCTCTGTGACCATCTGTCCACCCTGTGGTAGCTCCAGGGCATTCTGGGTACAAGGGGAGTGTGAAATTAGTTTGGCCGGTCAGTGGCCCGCCCCTATGGCCAATATAACCACTTCCCGTGGAACATGCCATCACTTCCTCTCAAACCAGAGTGGGCAGAAACACTGTTTTTAGGAGGAAACTGGGAATGGTTGAGAAAAGGTTGGAATTTAGACACATGGAATGGTTGTATGTGAGTGAGTTATCTATACCATAGAAAACCAATATAACACCATTGGTTATAGAGGTTGGTAATGCAATAGGCCTTGTTCCTTCATTTCTCTGCTGTCTCCATCTGTCCCCCTACCCATTTTCTGTCATTCTCTTTCTCACCTTTCGTTCACCTTTCTCTCTATTTCGCACATCCTCTCTTTAATTTCTTCTCAACTGTCACCTCCTGTTCTCCCTCTTCCCCCCCCCCCCCCACTCCTCTCTGTCTTGATCTCTTCCTTCATTCTCTAACTGTAGGGTCTGTTGGAGTGTAGATTATCCATGGTTTTCCAAAGGGCTGAGAGAGGGAAAGAAAGAGAGAAAATCTCCTGATACTGGGCGAAAAGGGTCAATATCAGGGGATATCTTTATCTATGTATTTCTGGATATCTGACATTTTATTAGGTATAAGGAGTAGACAATCTCCAGATACGCATGTCTTTAATGTCATATAAGGAGCTAGAATATTCTCCATAATTGGACAGTTTCTACATGCATCCAACCTGGAACTCAGAAATCTCCCTGCTACTGTATCATCCTTGCACTGTAAGTCTGATCGAAAATGGTCTATAAACTAAATTTAAGTCATGAAATGTGACTGACCGATTCAAATAGGTCTTATGTAGCAACATTTTTAATTGTGTTTTTTTATATTGGATAAAGTAGAGACTCAGGGCTACAAAATGGTATATCATACACTGCATTTTTGAGGAACAATGTGAAAGTAATGTTGATAAACTCGTAACCTCACTTTGAATGTTTTGGTAGCTACTGGAGAGCTCTTCTTTGTCTACACCCATTCAGCATCATTCACACACTCTTAAGCTTTAGCCCCAACCATCGGAGCGTTCTGTGCTAACAGCAGCAGTTAAGCACCCAAGTTAACTGGCTAATGTTGGCAAACTTGCTAGCTACTTCCAGACACAAATGAGAGAACTGACCATTTTACTCGCCCTAGCAGAGCTGGTTCAGCTGTTTTTATGTTATCGAGAGCGTTGGTGACTGCAACTGTGCTGCTGGCAACAATTTACTGACACCGGCCATATTCAACGGGTGTTGAGCGTTCATAAATTTGTCAGTTATTCTGCGCTCTGGTAAACTCAGACGAGAGTGCTCTGAAATTGGAGTAGATAGCCAGAGTGAATTTACCAGCTATGTCTATCAACAGTTGTTGCAGTGACATTCTATTGAAATGGAAACTTGCATAGTGGAGTATTTCAATAAGACATGTAGCTAGCTAGCTAATTAAACCATAGTTCCAACTCATGATGTTACTATTCTACATGAATCTGCAGGAAGCTAACCAACCAGGTTAAATTTTATCTAGCTAACTTTATGTTTCAACTAGGTAAGTAAATGGCTCTGAGATACAAATAATAAGATCATACTAGCAAGCCAGTCAGCTAAAATTAGCAAGCTAGCTAACAGTACACTTTAACTTGAAATGAAAATGACTTTGTCAAAATTAGGAATGCGTAATATCTGAAAATGAAGCTAGCTAGTATGTCTTACACATATACACGATATGGACGCTTTTCCCTGTCACAGATGCCATGGTTTCCCTTAGATTGAAGATGTAATCCAGAGACTGGTGTTTTCTCCATCTCCTTATGTAACAGTTTAGTTTCCGTCCCTCTCCTCTCTACCTGGGCTTGAACTAACCTCTGCACACATAGACAACAGCCACCCTTGAAGCATCGTTACCCATCGCTCTACAAAACCCGCGGGGAACAACTACTTCAAGCCAAGGGGAACAACTACTTCAATGTCTCAGAGCGAGCGACATCACAGATTGAAATGCTATTAGCACGCACCCCGCTAACTAGCTAGCCATTTCACATCGGTTACACTTAGCTATCATGCTCTAATTCCACTGATTTCAAAACTCGGTCCTCCAGAAAGTGAAGATCTACAATGCAATATATATGTATATTTTAAAGCCGTGTTAGACGGTATTACCTAGACATACTGACCAGCTCAAATAGACAGAAGCGTGCAATATGGCAGGCCAATCCAAACTCATCTCTCAGCATGTCAAGCCCACTCATTATCTCAGCCAATCATGGCTAGAGGGAAGGTTGCTGTCCCTTTTTCTGTGGCTAAACCAACTAGGCTCATAATTGAACAATTGTATTTGTATTTACAGATGGCATACAATATTATTATGATGGCACATGAAAGTTCACATGTTCCAGAAAGCATTTCTGCAAAAAAAACAACGAATTTTGATAAAACATTTAAAAGTTTTAGTTCAAATGGCTCTTATGTGAGGTAGTGAAACAAGTCACAAATGTCCAACGCCCAAATAATTTTACCTGTTCAGGTGCCAAAAATGACTGCTTCTACACATGAAGGTGAGCATACATTTGCACCATATTCAGAAGTAGGCAAGGCACGGAAAGGCAAACGTCATATTTAAGTTGTTTTTCCCAAAGCACATCTCTGCTATTTCTGTTTTAAAAATGCAGCAAAACAAATCCAGAGCTCCAATAACAACACATGTTTTCTGTGAAGATGCAAACGTAGGCGAATATTTGCCAAAATTATATTTTATTTATTTAACAGAAAATAAAAGTTGCACACTCACTGCTCTGTTTGTTATGGACAATGGAAGCAGATTGGGTCGTCAGCAGCGGTCCCTCACAGTCCACCCCAACATGGTGGTAGTGTTCATCTGTGATTCACTCCAAACTGTCAATGCATAAATCATGAATCATAATTGTGTTGATATTGTAAGAAAATATTGTCATTTCACATAACTATACTTTGTGATTCTATTTACTACAATAAATAAAACATCTCAAATTATCGTTAAAGCTGCGATATTTAACTTTTTGGGCAACCTGGACCAATTCACATAGAAATGTGAGTTATGCTTCGGTCATTCTCATTGAAAGCAAGTCTAAGAAGCGGTAGATCGGTTTTGTACATCAGCTTCAAATAGCTGAAAATACAATATTTGGGGTTATTGAAAATCTATTTCACAGCGGTTTAGATGGTACAATGATTCTCCACACTATTGCCTGCTTGTTTTGTCACAAACAAACATTACTCAAACTATTAGAATTTTAGCAATCAGGAAATAGCAGAGCAATTTCTGCATATTGCACCTTTAACTTCTTTGAATCATTTTCTCAATAGCGTCTCACTTCTTTGTTTCTCCTTTTGTCAATTCGACCACACACTGTTGACACATTCATTTGTGGCGCCCAAATTAAAAAATGACATTTGGAATTCCACAGCAGAAAATACATGATTCTTGTTGCTAGGCTACCAGTTACTGTGCTTTTAGCTTGTGGTTTGGCACACCTTTATCCAGAGGGAATTCAACAAATTATAGCTAGTGACTGAAAGAATGATATGAATTTAATATTTGTCAAATTATGAAAGATGTCCTCAAAATCAGGAAGTGCGATTATTTAGCATATCAAACAAACATTTCAAGATCCTGATATGGACCTGATATGGAGCATATGCATTGTAAGTGCTGAGAAAATATACTATTTATGCCAACTGTCAGTCTTTGTCATCGTATAGAGAAAATAACATGTCCACATAGTCCAATCTCAGGATATGTAATGACTCAATATCCGGCCATACCACGCATGATATCTGGAGGGAATCCAAAAATGATTTGTGCATAAAATAAAATATGGATTTTGTATTTGTCAAATTATTGACCATGTTCTTAAAACTCAGAAATCCATCATCCTATTTTCAGCATATCAAAAAGCATATCAAGATCCAGATATGGACTTCAGCCAAGAGGAGCATGGGCTATCTGGAATCAATATAGCTTTATATCTTGAATGTGCTGAGAAAACACAGATATGCGATGTATGCAGTCAGTATTTGTCAACATGAAGAGAGAAAATAGGATGTCACATACAGTTGAAGTCAGAAGTTTACATACAACTCAGCCAAATACATTTCAACTCAGTTTTTCACAATTCCTGACATTTAATCCTAGTAAAAAATTCCCTGTCTTAGGTCAGTTAGGATCACTACTATATTTTAAGAATGTGAATTGTCAGAATGATAGTAGAGAGAATGATTTATTTCAGATTGTATTTCTTTCATCACATTCCGAGTGGGTGAGAAGTTTACATACACTCAATTAGTATTTGGTAGAATAGCCTTAAAATTGAATAACTTGGGTCAAACGTTTCGGGTAGCTTTCCACAAGATTCCGACAATAAGTTGGGTGAATTGTTGCCCATTCCTCCTGACAGAGCTGGTGTAACTGAGTCAGGTTTGTAGGCCTTGCTCACACACGCTTTTTCAATTCTTTCCACAAATGTTCTATAGGATTCAGGTCAGGGCTTTGTGATGACCACTCCAATACCTTGACTTTGCTGTCCTTAAGCCATTTTGCCACAACTTTGGAAGTATGCTTTGGGTCATTGTCCATTTGGAAGACCCATTTGTGACCAAGCTTTAACTTCCTGACTTATGTCTTGAGATGTTGCTACAATATATCCACATAATTTTCCATCCACATAATTTTCCATACCCATGATGCCATCTAATTTGTGAAGTGAACCAATCCCTCCTGCAGCAAAGCACCCCCACAACATGATGCTGCCACCCCCGTGCTTCACGGTTGGGATGGTGTTCTTCGGCTTGCAAGCATCCCACTTTTTCCTCCAAACATAACGATGGTCATTATGGCCAAACAGTTATTTTTTGTTTCATCAGACCAGAGGACATTTCTCCAAAAGGTACGATCTTTGTCCCCATGTGCAGTTGCACACCATAGTCTGGCTTTTTTATGGCAGTTCCTTGCTGAGCAGACTTTTAGGCGATATAGGACTCGTTTTACTGTGGATATAGATACTTTTGTACCTGTTTCCTCCAGCATATTCACAAGGTCCTTTCCTGTTGTTCTGGGATTTATTTGAACTTTTCGCACCAAAGTACGTTTATCTCTAGAAGACAGATTGAGTCTCCTGAGCGGTATGACAGCTGTGTTGTCCCATGGTGTTTATACTTGCGTACTGTTGTTTGTACAGATGAACGTCATACCTTCAGGCGTTTGGAAATTGCTCCCAAAAATAAACCAGACTTGTGGAGGTCTACAATTTTTCTCTGAGGTCTTGGCTGATTTCTTTTGATTTTCCCTTGATGTCAAGCAAGGAGGCACTGACTTTGAAGGTAGTTCTTGAAATAAATCCACAGGTACACCTTCAATTGACTCAAATTATGTCAATTAGCCTATCAGAGGTTCTAAAGCCATGACATAATTTTCTGGAATTTTCCAAGCGGTTTAAAGGCACAGTCAGCTTAGTGTATGTAAACTTCTGACCCACTGGAATTGTGATGCAGTGAATTATAAGTGAAATAATCTGTCTGTAAACAATTGTTGTAGAAATTACTTGTGTCATGCACAAAGTAGAAGTCCTAACCGACTTGCCCAAACTATAGTTTTTTTAACAAGAAATTTGTGGAGAGCTTGAGAGTTTTAATTAGTCCACCCTATGTGTATGTAAACTTCCGACTTCAACTGTATCTCAGGATATTAAATGAGTCCATATCCGGCCATAGGAAAATATATGTTTTTCTGTTGTTTTTTTATATAAAAAAAATATTCTTCACATTTTCAAACATTTTCCAACGGGGTTATACATTTGGGTGAGCTTTTCTCGCCTGATTAGCCTCGTTTCACTGCCAAAAATCGATTTAAAACATCTAGCGAAATAGCAACACAATGTCAAATACAGGTAGCCTTGTCAAATAATTAACATCCAATCACATTAACTGTTACTCTATCGTGTGAATTCCACTAACGATCCGTATGTATCCAAACGTAGCTGCTGCTCATGTTGGTATCTGTACTGATGGCGCAAATGCAAGGACAGGGAAACATAATGGAGTGGTAACGCACGTGCAAGCAGTTGCTCCCAATGCTACTTGGGTACCCTGCAGCATCCACCGAGAGGCTCTGGCTGCCAAGGGAATGCCTGACAGCTTAAAATACGTGTTGGACACTACAGTGAAAACTGTTAACTTTGTTAAAGCAAGGCCCCTGAACTCTCGTGTATTTTCTGCACTATGCAGTGATATGGGCAGCAACCATGTAACGCTTTTACAAGATACAGAAGTGTGCTAGTTATCAAGGGGAAAGTATTGACACGTGTTTTTGAATTGAGAGTCGAGCTTAGTTTTCTTTACTGACCACAATATTCTCCTGTCTGACCGTTTCAATGATGATGAGTTTCTCACAAGACTGGCCTATCTGGGTGATGTTTTTTCTCACCTGATTTATCTGAATCTAGGATTAAAGGGACTCTCCGCAACTATATTCAATGTGCTGAACAAAATTGAGGCTATGATTAAGAAGTTGGAGCTCTTCTCTGTCTGTATTAACAATGACAACACACAGGTCTTTCCATCATTGTATGATTTTTTTTGTGTGCAAATGAACTCAAGCTTACGGACAATGTCATGTGATATAGCGAAGCACCTGAGTGAGTTTGGTGCGCAATTACGCAGGTGCTTTCACAAAATGGATGACACAAACAACTGGATTCGTTATCCATTTCGTGCCCTGCCTCCAGTCCACTTACCGACATCTGAACAAGAGACCCTCATCAAAATTGCAGCAAGCAGTTCTGTGAAAATGTAATTTAATCAGAAGCCACTGATATAATTCTGCATTGGGCTGCGCTCAGGATATCCTTCCTTGGCAAATCGCGCTTAAAACACTGAAGCCCTTTGCAACCATGTGAGAGTGGATTCTCGGCCCTCACTACCATGAAAACTAAATACAGGCACAGACTGTTTGTGGAAAATGACTGAGCCTCTCTCCAATACAACCCAACATTGGTGCATCCTTTCAAGCATACTCTTCTCATTGACCTGTGGTGAGTTATTCACAATATTTGATTAACAAATAAGGTTTCATATGTAAGTTAAATAAAGGGAAAACAATATTATTTGTATTATTATTATATTCTTATTTGTGCCCTGGTCCTATAAGAGCTCTTTGTCACTTACCATGAGCCGGGCTGTGACAAACTCACACTGATTCTTATGTTTAATAAATGTATTGGGTTGTGACAAACTCACACTCATTCTTATGTTTAATACATGTATTGTATAGTGTGTGTGTGGCAGGCAGAAAATAGAATTTGAGAGTGTGCTGACCCTGGTGCTACAAGGGGTACGCAGCTGGAGGTTGAATGTTTGAAGGGATACAAGACTATAAAACGTTTTGGAACCACTGCTCTAGAATATGTAAAAGTGTCATGTAAACATATTCCCTGATATGGACCCTTTTCGCCCGGTGTGAATCCAGCGTGGAGAATCCACATCAAAGGAGTACATGGCGGAACCAACATCAATCCTTACACAGCATAATCCACATCATCAAAAGGTGGTCCGTTTGGCTGCTAATCCCTCACTTTGTTTGGAACACTGTCTGGCCACACACACACATGCACACACACACAGACAGACACAGACAGACCAATAACATAAATGGTTACCTGACCCCTCTGAACGCTTGAAAACACTAAACAGGTGCCCCCCCATACACAAAATAAAAATGTAAACATTGTGGATAGCAGAGAACATGCCTAATGCACCATTTACCCTCACTCCTAGGACATCAGCCAGCAGGTGGTCAGAAGGTTGTGGATTCACATTCCAATGCGGAAGGGAAGGGAAAATTCCATTATATTAAAAGCACTGCATGCATCTATAATCTTATTTGCAGTCTGAGACAAAATTGCCTTTTATAAATGCATATCATGCAATTCTACATATTTTACATGATTGGAGACAATCATAATCATATATAGTACCAGTCGAAAGTTTGGGACACCTACTCATTCAAGGGTTTTCCTTTATTTTTATTATTTTCTACATTGTAGAATAATAGTAAAACATCAAAACTATGAAATAACACATACGGGATCATGTAGTAACCAAAAAATCAAATCAAATCAATCAAACAAATCAAAATATATTTTATGTTTGAGATTCTTCAAAGTAGCCTCCCTTTGCCTTGATGACAGCTTTGAACACTCTTGGCATTCTCTCAACCAGCTTCACTTGGAATGCTTTTCCAACAGTCTTGAAGGAGTTCCCACATATGCTGAGCACTTGTTGGCTGCTTTTCCTTCACTCTGCGGTCCAACTTATCCCAAACCATCTCAATTGGGTTGAGGTCGGGCGATTGTGGAGGCCAGGTCATCTGATGCAGCACTCCATCACTCTCCTTCTTGGTCAAATAGCCCTTACACAGCTTGGAGGTGTGTAATTTTGTGATTATGATTTTGTCTTGTCGCTGAAACTCCCCAATGGGCTCGGGTGAGGTGAAGGTCGAGTCATGAGTCCTTCAAAACAAGACCCGCCAAGCCATGCTTCTTAACACCCGCTCGCTGCACCAATGTGCCGGAGGAAACACTGTTCAACTGACGACTGAAGTCAGCCTGCAGGCGCCTGGCCTGCCACAAGGAGTTGCTAGTGTGCATTGAGCTGAGTAAAGCACCCCTGGCCAAACCCTCCTCTAACTCGGAAGACGCTGGGCCAATTGTGCTCCGCCCTATGGGACTCCCGGTCACAGCCGGTTGTGACACAGCCCAGGCTGTAGTGGCGCCACAACACTGCGATGCAGTGCCTTAGACTTCTGCGCCACTTGGGAGGCTAAGCAGAATATTTTAATACCACAAAAGAACATGACAATGAATGAGCTCATGCTGTAGCACCAGAGCGGTTTGGATATCTATGAAGGCTATTGTTAAAAAAGAGGGTAGTCTAAGTTTGGAACAGTGCTAAAGTTTTCTATCAACTGCAAAAATAGAGCTCAACAGAAGCAGTTACAACTGAAGTATTGTCACATAGAGAGGCTTTAGAGAGGCTTTTATTCTCTATTTTGGTTAGGACAGGGTGTGACTAGGGTGGGCATTCTAGTTTCTTTATTTCTATGTTTTCTATTTCTTTGTTTTTGGCCGAGTATGGTTCTCAATCAGAGGCAGCTGTCTATCATTGTCTCTGATTGGGAATCATACTTAGGCAGCCTTTTGGACACCTGTGTTTTGTGGGTAGTTGTTTTCTGTGTAGTTTATTTTCCTTACAGAACTGTTTGTTTTTCACGTTGTTATTTTGTTTGTGTTTTGATCAATAAAAATCATGAACAATTACCACACTGGGCTTTGGTCCATGCCTTCCGACAAGAGACGTGACAGAACTACCCACCACCAAAGGACCAAGCAGCGTGGTCAGGAGAAATGGACCTGGGAGGAGATCTTAGACGGGAAAGGACCCTGGGCGTAGGCTGGAGAGTATCGCTGTTCGAAGGAGGAGATGGAGGCAGCTAAGGCGGAACGGCGACGTTACGAGGAGTTGGCTCAACGAGGCAAGCACGAGAGGCAGCCCCCAAAAAGTTTTGGGGGGGGGGCACACGGGGAGATTGGCAGAGTCAGGGTTCAGACCTGTGCCAACTCCCTGTGGTTACTCTGGGGAGCGAATGACTGGTCAAGCACTGTGTTATCTGGTTCTGCACAACATGCCTTCGGTGCGCAGCCTCCAGCGACGGTCCGGCGCCTCCGGCGATGATCGGAGGTCTGGTTCCTCCAGTGAAGGTCCATGCACTAGGGCCGCCACCAAAGCGAAGGGATCTGTGGGCGGAGGGGGTCTACGTCCCGCACCGGAGCCCCTGCCGTGAAGAGATGCCAACCCGGACCCTCCCCTTTAGAGTCAGGTTTTGGGGGTACTGTCACGCCCTGGCCATAGAGAGGCTTTTATTCTCTATTTTGGTTAGGCCAGGGTGTGACTAGGGTTGGCATTCTAGTTTCTTTATTTCTATGTTTTCTATTTTGTTTTTGGTAGATTATGGTTCTCAATCAGAGGCAGCTGTCTATAGTTGTCTCTGATTGGGAATTATACTTTTGCAGCCTTTTTTCCACCTGTATTTTGTGGGTAGTTGTTTTCTGTATAGTTTATTTGACTTACAGAACTGTTCGTTTTTCACTTTGTTATTTTGTTAGTGTTTTGATCAATAAAAATCATGAACACTTACCACGCTGCGCTTTGGTCCATGCCTTCCGACGAGAGACGTGACAAGTATTTGATCATCAATGAATTCGCGAAAAAGCCATTTGTTTTTTAACACAGGAGCCCCATATCATCAGGTAGGCCTAAATGCACTTGTAACTTGTTTTCATTCGCAAACTATCATTTTCTAATTTATTCCATTTATTCCATGATACTTTTGTTACAAAGTAGATTTGTTGTCTGTGATTAGGGCATGGGAATAGAAGAGCATATGCTGGGCTAAATTAACAAACTAGGCAAGCATAGCTCAACACATGGTCCTCAAACCAAATACTGGCCAAACCCGTGTTTCTAAAAGTACATTCAAAGGCACTGTATAGCCTAATGACTGTACAGCCTATTAAGGCATTTTTCATGTCTTGACTTTTTAATTCTAAGTCATCATTTAATGTAATTTTATACAGCCTACATGCAAAATGTATAGGCATGTTGTTGAAGTGTTGTTGATGTGTTGTTAAAATACTGAGCACTCCTGCCAACCTGTAGCGTGTCACAAATGCTTCACTTAAATGTGTATTTGTATTTATTAAGGATCACCTTTAGCTGGTACCAAGGCAGCAGCCACTCTTCCTGGAGTCCAGCAACATTTAGGCAGTTATATAAGGTACATTTCAAAATATTACATTACATTTCATAACACTTTTCACAACACATTAAGTGTGTGCCCTCAGGCCACTACTCTACTACCACATTTCTACAATACAAAAAATAATCAGGCAATAACTAACACATTAGGAATCCGGGGCACCACGGAAGCATTAGTTTATATAGAGCGGCTATCTCCCAAATCCACTCTTAAAGATCTGAAGATCTTTTATATCAATTGCAGTCAGTCATTAATTATTATTTACCTTCTATCAGTCTCATCTGAATGTCGTAAAATGATTGGTTATCTGCACAAACCCTAGCCTAAATTTTGAATCAGCGATATACAAATTGGCTTAATTATTTATTTACTAACTAATCAAATCACAGAAATACATAACAAACAAACAGTAGATATTATAGATTGGGTTGCTACATGATACAAAGAAAAGTCCCTAGCGAATGAAACCGATATGACAGCTTGGTAGACAAAAGAAAGGCGAGGGTGGTTCAAGAGCACGAAACTCAGAGGATTAGTACACTCATAGAAATTGCCAATACTTTACATGAACGACCGCTCATGCAACAATAAATTGCAATTTATATTTACGCCCGTATGTCATTATTGTCTTCTCTGTTGGAATCCGGTCCGTCTGCTGGAGAGTTCATCAGAATCTCTCTGGTTGCGTTTCCCCAAAGATCAAACTATTTTGTGGTTGTTAGATTGGATACTTTAGAGTACCATTCGGAAATGTTCTCATAGAATAGATGTTTTGGCGTTTGTCTGTATTCTCATCCTAGGTTTATGTAATTTCTAGCTGCAGACTAGTAATTATATGTCTAAGATTTGCTCTTATTCTGTAGGGATCAATAGTCTCAGAGTTGATCCATTTCCAGCCGTGTAGCCAATACTCCACGTGGTATGGTTTTGCCCTTTGGTAGAGTTGCAGTTTAAACTACTTCACACACCAGCGTCACCCTGCATGTTTTGGTCTTAGAAATTCAATAATTTGCAACCTTAGCTTACACCGGGGTTTGCGTGGTCTGGTGTGAACTTCATCAGGAGTGGGTCTTATACGTTTCAGTAGAAAAGGGTGGTCCATGACAACTAATCTGGGCTCAAGGGGGCAAATTGTAATATTTTAAAAACATTTAAAAACGTCCTAATTTTGCTGGACCCCAGGAAGAGTAGCTCCTGCCTTGGTAATCCGTCTGTCCCTGTGGCCTTGTGAATGTTGACCTGTTTAACGGACTTAGTCACGTCGGCTACGAAGAGCGTGATCACACAGTCGTCCGGGATTTCTTATAAGCGTCTGGGTTAGAGTCCCGCTCCCTGAAAGTGGCAGCTCTACCCTTTAGCTCAGTGCGAATGTTGCCTGTAATCCATGGCTTCTGGTTGGGATATGTACTTACGGTCACTGTTGGGACGACATCATCAATGCACAGCCATTAGCTGATGTGGTATACTCCTCAATGCCATCGGAAGAATCCCGGAACATTTTCCAGTCTGTGCTAGCAAAACAGTCCTGTATCTTAGCATCTGTGTCATCTGATCACTTCTGTATTGAGCAAGTCACTGGTACTTCCTCTTTTAGTTTTTGATTATTAGCAGGAATCAGGAGGATAGAGTCATGTCCAGGTTTGCCAAATGGAGGGTGAGAGAGGGCTTTGTACGTGTCTTTGTGTCTGGCATAAAGGTGGTCTAGAGTTTTGTTTCCTCTGGTTGCACATGTACAGTAACATGCTGGTAGAAATTGAATTCCCTGAGCACCATGAGCACCGCCTCTGGTTGAGCACTTTCTTGTTTGCTAATGTCCTTATACAGCTTGTTGAGTGTGTTCTTAGTGCCAGCATCAGTTTGTGGTGGTAAATAGACAGCTACGAAAAATATAAATGAAAACTCTCTTGGTAAATAGTGTGGTCTGCAGCTTATCAAGAGACACTCTACCTCAGGTGAGCAAAACCTAACATAAGATGTTACAGTTTTTAATGTCCCGTTGGTAGGATAGTCTTGATTGGAGGTCATCCAGTTTATTATCCAATGATTGCACGTTGGCTAACAGGACAGATGGAAGAGGCAGGTTACCCATCAGATTCTTACAAGGAACCCCCAACCTACATCCCCTATGTCTCCTTCTCTTCTTCATGTGAATGACGATTGATAGGGAATCTTCGTCCAGTACGAGGTGAGTAATTGCTGTTTTGGTATCCAGAATCTCTTTTCTGTCATAAGAGACGGTGGCAGAAACAGCAGCCATCTCCTCCGGCGCTATTCTATCAATTAAGTCTTGCGTAGTTAGTTTTGCATTGAAAGTGGCTAATATTCCATTAATTCGATTACAATTCCCACAGTAAAGGTAAACGTTGATAGCGTTAGCTAACATGGAAAACTAGAAGGTTGAGTGATGTTCAGTCTCGGGCTTCTCTGCATGTGCTGATATTTCTTCTACGTGGCAGTCCCGGGGAAGTGAATGCCACTTATGCACGCAGCTTAGCGGGAACATTGGTGCCAACTGTAAAGTTTGGTGGAGGGGCTGTTTAACATGTTACGGGCTAGGCCCCTTAGTTACAGTGAAGGGAAATCTTAATGCTGCAGCATACAATGGCATTCTAGACGATTCTGTGCTTCCAACATTGTGCCAACAATTTGGGGAAGGCCATTTCCAGTTTCAGCATGAAAATGACCGTGTGCCAAAAGCGAGGTCCATACAGAAATGGTTTGTCGATATCTGTGTGGAAGAACTTGACTGGCCTGCACAGAGCCCTGACCTCAAGCCCATCGAACACTTTTGGGATGAATTGGAATGCCGACTGCGAGCTAGACCTAATTGCCCAACATCAGTGCCTGATCTCACTAATGCTCTTGTGGCTGAATGGAAGCAAGTCTCCGCAGCAACGTTCCAACATCAAGAATGGAAAGCCTTCCCAGAAGAGTGGAGGGTGTTATAGCAGCAAAGGGGGGACCAACTCCATATTAATGCCCATGATTTTGGAATGAGATGTTCGACGAGCATGTAGTGTATTTTCTCTTTTCTGGTATAGACAGTTACCACGGTTACAGAAGCAGTGTCCTAGGAAACACAGACACACACACGCGCGCACACACTGAGAGGGGGCCATCGTGGCATTATAAACACAGTTCATTAAAGGGGAGGAAGAGAGATCAATCTGGAGTGTACAGGGACACATACACACACCAGCAACATCCTCCTCCAGCCCACCTGCAAGGAGCAATCAGGGCATCTGCCACCACAGAGGTCAGACCATCTAACATACCATTACAGCTGTGTGTGTGTGTGTGTGTGTGTGTGTGTGTGTGTGTGCGTGCACACGCGCAAATATGGATGTTCCAGACCAGCTTGTAGCAACATTGAGATGTCGTTTTTTTGCCTGTTTTAAAACTGATGGCAGTAGCAAATGAATGTGAATGTATGTACAGAATTATGTGATTTGGGGTTTGTATCCACTAACGCTGCATTAACTGAAGCTGAATTAGTTTAGCTTTAGGCTTAATTAAAGCAGAATCTCTATATCCTTGTTTACCCTATTCTGTTCTCTTTTAGCCTCATATCTCTCTCTTCATCTCAATCTGCCTGTATCCCTGTCTCTCCTGCCCACTCTAGCTGCTACTTTCATCTCTCTTGTCCCTCGCTCTTTCTCCCCTTTTACCCACACCCTCTCTCTCTCCTCCTTCCTCCATCCATCTCTCTGCTCTCCTCTTGCTCCCTCGCTCCACCCTTCCATACCTCACTCCCTCCCTCTCTGTGTTGTGTTCAGCTTGCGGAGGGTGGAGTGTCCTGGGCTCAAACATTAACATGCGGCAGGCAGCCATCCCAGCCTCTTTCCTCCTTTCCTCTTAAGGAAGCGATAAACAGAAGGGAGGGGGAAAGATGGAGAGTGGAGAATGAACGAATGAAATAAGGGTTCCAAGTGATTGATATGGCACAGGCAGAGAGGGAGGGAGAGAGGAGAGAGGGAAGGGGTAGATAGAGAATGAGGGGTGTACTCACAGACACACTTGACGTGATACCCATAATATACACACACGTAAACACACAGAGGCAATGTAAAAACACATTGATATTTGAATCACTGTATAGTTTCCATGATTTTGCAGGAACAAAGAGAGAACAGAGAGAAGGGGAGAGGGTTGGAGGAAGTAAGGAGAAAAGCAGTTGTTAGAAGGATGGGAGGGTGAGTGTTGAGGACACAGACAAACAGGCAGCAGTGTGATCCACACACACACAACGCTGCAGCAGTAGTGATGAATGAAGACCAGGAGAAGCTGTGATTTGGCTCTATTAGAATTCACCAGCCACCTCCATCAGAGAAATGGAAGGAATGGAGAGAGAGAGATGGAGGTAGAAAGGGGGAAAAAGATAAAGTGATTCAAGGCGAAGAGTAGGTGGAGTGCCAGCAACAATTAAGCCAAATGGGCCGGTGCTTCATTCCTGCCCCCCCACTCACACAACAACCTGTCCCGGGTATCAGTGGCACATGCACACACACACACGCAGGCAGACAGGCAGGAGGAGATCAATGGTGCGTGTGTGTGTGCGTGTATATGTCGGTTCAGTGTGTTTGTGACATGGTGTCGCTGGCGTATGTTGTGCTAGCGGAGATGTAGCATTAGCAGCAGCGGAGGGGGCAGCCTGCGTGTGTGTGTGTGTCTGGGAGAGTATGTGTGTTGGTTAGAATGCTCAGAGAGAGCTGTGTGTGTGTGAGTGTGTGTGAGTCGTCAGAGGGGAGGGGAGCCTCCAAGCGCAGTAGCGGTAACAGCAGCAGGGCTAGCAGCAGCATCGTCGCCAGTGTGTGTGTGAGTGTGTGTGAGTGGGCGTGTGTGTGTGAGGGGTGGAGGGGAGCGGAGAGGGACTCCCAGGAGAAGGAGTCTTGGTCGGGGTGTAGAGCCAGCCTCTCTCCCTCTCCTCCACAGCAGGACCTGGACTTCCAGAGCCAGGGGACTAGGTGGATCTGTAGCCCAGCCTGGAGCACTGGAAGCTGGGGAGCTCTCTCCCCCTCTCTGGAGGGCTGTTCGGTGGGAGCGGGAGCTCAGGATATGTGTGACTCAGGGGGACTGCAAGACGGATCTGAGAGACAGCAACGGGGAAGATTCCGTTACCTCTAACCGTTAACACTACTGCTCCTGCCTTGGAGAGGACGAGGAGGAGAGGAAAAGAGGGGTGAAGGGAGGGGAACAGGGGGACTTTGTGTTTGCTGTAACAGAGGAAAAGACAGAAGGATTTAGAGGTGGAGGGTAGGAAGAGTGATCTCTCGTCCCATGACATTCCCTCAGGGTTTGCTTTGGGACCTTTGACTGTTGGTCGATTGGACAGACAGTGGCACTTATCTTACAACCTGTCACTGTAACAACTGTCAGGTTGTTGCTGGGTTACTGTCCCCTTGGCGACCCGACCATGTCGGTGACCACAGGCTTCAGCTACCAGCTGCCTGGCATCACCACTGTAACCTATGTGTTTGTTTACAGCCCGGGCACGGTACAGCGGGACCCCAGCCCCCCCACCCACACCCCCCCTGCCATTACCGGTGCCAGCGGGCCCAAGCGGAAACTCTACAGCGCCGTGCCGGGACGCACCTTCATTGTGGTCAAACCGTACACGCCACAGGGCGATGGAGAGATCCAGCTGAACCGTGGAGAGAGGGTCAAAGGTTAGTACATTATGACTGTTCATAAAGTGGTTTGACCTCTTTTGACAGGTGTATTATGAAACTCGACAGGTCTCAGATTTGGGAAGGAACCTAGAAAGATGTAAAGACATATCTCATTCTAGGAAACCAGGAAACCACTAGGACACCAGAAACTTGCCTTGGGATCACAAACTTTTATTGCGTCTATAGAATGTGATAACTATGTGCTGAGTAAGTTTGGGTCTAGTCTGTAGTCTCAGGCAAGGTCAGCCATCACAAGAGTGTGTCACTCTTGTCACAGGTGTAAATGGATGTGACAGAAGGTGTGTTTAACTGTAGAGGCAGTACAACACTAAAAGGATGGGTCATGCATACATTATGCAGTACATAGATAAAGGACACTCCACTGTTTTCGTTCCATTCATGCCTCTGTAATGTCACTTCACCACTGGAAAGTGGTACATTTGTCATCTAATGCATCTGAAGTGTTGTCAAAGTCAGTCTGACATGAACAATGTTTCTCTGTTTTAGTGCTACTTCACCAGCATTGTCATGGGTTGAATCCTAACTAACGCATAAATGCCGTAATGATTTTGAGTTATGTGTTACGTGTGCATATCTCGAGCTAGGATTCAGCCCTACAGGATGTCTATATATTCTGACTCATAATCCTAATGGTGCTGTGGTTACGGTGTCATGTGTGTCTTCTGTTCTCCATCCATGCCTCACTCCAGACTACGACTCTAATGACCTAGAAGGTAAAACGCTACAACATTCTTCAACATGACTGTCAGCCCGTCTCTCTCTCTCCCAATCACCTCTATATCCAAACCCACCCCTTTCCTTCCCCAGACAACTCTAGTGCTTGGTTGTTGGTTGAGGGGGGAGTGTGTGTATTCTACATGAGTTGCTGCCTATGTAAGTGCATGGTCCTCTATTGCCCAATCCCAAATTGACGCCTACCCCTTATGCACATTTGCTAGGATTTTATATAGGTGGAGGCAATATGGTAACAGCTCCACTGAATGTGTCACCATATGGCTTATGTAGCAAATGAAGATCTGTGTAACTCACTCCTCAGCCTGAAGTGTCTGCGCTGCCGAATAGCTAGCGACTGGGTATAATGTTTCAGGAGGGCAGTCACGTGTGTTTGCGAGGCAGAGGTCCTGGGTTTGAGCCTTGGTGTGAGATGATTCAGGAGGAAGCGGTACATGCTAAGCAAGCAGTGCGATGTCCTTTTACACTTACACCTCTCAAAGCCTGACAGATCTCAACAAGTGCATAGGGGTTAGGGGTTAAATAAAGTTTGGGCAAGAGCATACACTCACTTCGTACTTCCTCTTCAGAGTGATTCTTCCTGAGTGCGACATAGTTTATCTTTCCTCTTCTACGCATGCCTACAGGATTAAACGTTTGTCACTGTTTACTCTCCTACAGGCTCTCTCATACACCTCTCCCCGACAGGCACGGATGCCACACTTACCCCTTTGCTATATGGTCTGATACACTCCCACCCTGTGTGTGTGTGTGTGTGTGTGTGTGATGAAAAGTGTTGTTGTTTATGATACCTAGGCAGATGTTGTGCCAAACAACTGCGTTGTGAGTCATGACTATGAATAGAGGAACTCAGTGACCCAGTCTGATATGAGAACTGATATGTATAACGTTGACACAGATGTTATCACCCACAGAACTTTCCATTTCAGAGGAACGAACACACACACCTACACACAATGTTAGGCATTTTTCCTCCTTACCATGCATTGTTCAAGGTTATTCACATAACCACAAACGTCAGAAGTAATAGTGTATATTGTGTCTAAAACATGGTGTTCCATGACGGTACTGATAAATGGACACTATGGTGTCCATGTTAATGGAACACCAGTCCTACCGTGGCAAGGCTATATGAAACGTTCACGCCAGTGGACGCTATGCTGAATACTGCAGGTGTGAATGAAAAACATGACGATTTACGTAGCATATGCTCTCACTTATGATTACAGTCATGTGGCTCATGCTAGAATTGAACCTACAACGTTGGAGTTGCCAGCACCACACTCAAGCCAACTGAGTCATCTGGCAGTGTTGTCTAATACTGACCAACATGACTAACTGTACTTTCCACTTCCCTGTCCACTGTAGTTCATGGGTATAAGCTGTATCAAATGCCAATTAAAAGGCAAAAATATTTTTTTTCACTCTTCAGTTTTGCTAGTTCCCAGCTGGTCTTGTTGTTGCTAGCCTGCAGTGACCAGTTCGCCTCACAGTGCATAGAGGGGGTTTGGGACTGGGAGAGGCCGTCTCTGTGGATGGATGATCTCCACTTTGATACATAATACATTCCATCTCATCTGCATTCATGAATGGATGAGTTGCTAATAGTTACAGGCCTCATTTACACTGGGGGAAGAGAGGAGGTGAGGGGAGGAAGGAGAAAAGAGGAGAGGGCAAGAGATTAAGCTTCTCCACCGTGCCGTGCCATATTCTTGGGGAGAAAAACTTTGACAGAAGCCAGAGCACATGGCCAGTTTAGATGTGACGGTATGCCATGAAAGAATAGGGAGAATTTCCCCCCCCCCCCCACCAACCACATCCTTTGTAAGAATAAAGAAGGTCGCCTTCTATCTTTTACAATGAGAAGGTAGTAAGAGTACTATACACTTTCAACATCAACGTCCTACTTCAACCAGCTTTATTTGTAAGAGCCTGGTTTTGTAGGATGGTGTCCCTGACATACTTTGTTGTTGAACCTCCATTAACTCAGTCACAGCTCTTCTCCCTTGTGTCATACCCATATTCTTCTCTTGTCACTTTTCCATCCCTTTATCCTGTGACAACAGAGGAACACCTGTATGAGGAACTGAGAGGGGGTGAAACCAGCAGGCCTGCATTCTAACTCTCCTCTCATAGCCTACTGTGTGTTTGTTAGCATACTGTAGCTAGCTAGCCTGCACCCTGTGGATTAGTATTGTGGCTAGGTTAACCTAGTCAGGTGTTTGGTGTATAGGTTCAGTTGAGCTGGTATTTTATGTAGTCCTTAGACCAGGGCTGTAATACAACAGATTGTATGCATTAATGTGGTCTTGTCTTCCTCTGTCCTGTAGAGAACGGTGTTTTTCAGGGATCAGAAGGTAAACACAGCTGTATAACTCTACAAACCCTGGGATATCTACTGTACAATAGAAACCCTTAGAGAAGGTTTCCCGGTCACAGATTAAGCTTATTCCACAACTAGGCTTCATCTGTGTCCTGAAAACCGGTCCTTAATGTTTAGGCGTTGTGGTAGAGGACAGTCATGGTTAGCACTGTGTTGTAGTTGGTGTGTGACCTGTTGTAGTTCTACTATAATGTTTAAGTGTATGCACAGCTTTGTGCATCCTTCAGTGAAGTTTGTACATCCTTCAATGTAGTTTTTGCATAGTCCACGATGTCACATTTTCTAGCTTTCATTGTCTGTCTTGGTTTTATTGTCTTTCACCCGTTGTTACTCTTTTATGTGTATTGTATCTTCCCTCTACTCAAAAATGCTGTGTAGCTGACTCCCAATCTGATGAAGAATAGCTAGGTAAATTCCATTCCTGTCCATAATTTAGTCTACAGAAGGATAGTGACAATAGCCCACTGATGCACAGATAGTCTATTGTAGCCTTTCTATATGTGTGTGTACCTCCACCACTGTGTGTGTGTGTGGCGGGGGTCTCGATCCATTGGATATGTTAGTGTTGACAATACCCTAGGGGGCCTTCCATTCCCTCCACCTCTCTCTCTCTCTCTCTCTCTCCTCTCTGATGTACTCAGATAGCATCACCAGGATGAACACCTCTCGATAGGCCACTTGCTGTCACTATGGAAACGGATAGAAACACTTCTCCTGAAACGTGGTCAAGCCCTTAGAGCACACACTCATTCACACACACACACACACACACACACGCACAAACACATGCACTCACCCAGGGCTTTGGCGGTCATGACATTTTGTCAACTGGGGATTGTCATGCAAATAACTGCCGGTTTCACGGTAACTGACCTTTAATTAACATAAACACGTTTAGTATCTCTTAGCTTCCACGCATAGCCTACAAGCCACTGATGCAGACCTTTGGAACATCTACATTTTAAAGTCTAATAAATCCATTTAACATAGCCTAGGCCATCACAATAAATAGTTAGAAGAATACAATTGAACATAGCTGAATAAATTAGAAAGGATATTTCCCCAAACGATCTGAGGGAGTGAACACATGTGGCCATTCTGTGTTGAGAGGTTAACAAAGAAGCAGGCCCTCCTATATGCTTCATTTAGAGTTATTTATGACACTTTAGTTGTGATACAAACATTAGGCTATATATATATATATATATATATATATATATATATATATATATATATTAGTGCCTTGCGAAAGTATTCGGCCCCCTTGAACTTTGCGACCTTTTGCCACATTTCAGGCTTCAAACATAAAGATATAAAACTGTATTTTTTTGTGAAGAATCAACAACAAGTGGGACACAATCATGAAGTGGAACGACATTTATTGGATATTTCAAACTTTTTTAACAAATCAAAAACTGAAAAATTGGGCGTGCAAAATTATTCAGCCCCTTTACTTTCAGTGCAGCAAACTCTCTCCAGAAGTTCAGTGAGGATCTCTGAATGATCCCATGTTGACCTAAATGACTAATGATGATAAATACAATCCACCTGTGTGTAATCAAGTCTCCGTATAAATGCACCTGCACTGTGATAGTCTCAGAGGTCCGTTAAAAGCGCAGAGAGCATCATGAAGAACAAGGAACGCCCCAGGCAGGTCCGAGATACTGTTGTGAAGAAGTTTAAAGGCGGATTTGGATACAAAAATATTTCCCAAGCTTTAAACATCCCAAGGAGCACTGTGCAAGCGATAATATTGAAATGGAAGGTGTATCAGACCACTGCAAATCTACCAAGACCAAGTCCCTCTAAACTTTCAACTCATACAAGGAGAAGACTGATCAGAGATGCAGCCAAGAGGCCCATGATCACTCTGGATGAACTGCAGAGATCTACAGCTGAGGTGGGAGACTCTGTCCATAGGACAACAATCAGTCGTATATTGCACAAGTCTGGCCTTTATGGAGGAGTGGCAAGAAGAAAGCCATTTCTTAAAGATACCCACAAAAAGTGTTGTTTAAAGTTTGCCACAAGCCACCTGGGAGACACACCAAACATGTGGAAGAAGGTGCTCTGGTCAGATGAAACCAAAATTGAACTTTTTGGCAACAATGCAAAACGTTATGTTTGGCGTAAAAGCAACACAGCTGAACACACCATCCCCACTGTCAAACATGGTGGTGGCAGCATCATGGTTTGGGCCTGCTTTTCTTCAGCAGGGACATGGAAGATGGTTAAAATTGATGGGAAGATGGATGGAGCCAAATACAGGACCATTCTGGAAGAAAACCTGATGGAGTCTGCAAAAGACCTGAGACTGGGACGGAGATTTGTCTTCCAACAAGACAATGATCCAAAACATAAAGCAAAATCTACAATGGAATGGTTCAAAAATAAACATATCCAGGTGTTAGAATGGCCAAGTCAAAGTCCAGACCTGAATCCAATCGAGAATCTGTGGAAAGAACTGAAAACTGCTGTTCACAAATGCTCTCCATCCAACCTCACTGAGCTCGAGCTGTTTTGCAAGGAGGAATGGGAAAAAATGTCAGTCTCTCTGTGCAAAACTGATAGAGACATACCCCAAGCGACTTACAGCTGTAATCGCAGCAAAAGGTGGCGCTACAAAGTATTAACTTAAGGGGGCTGAATAATTTTGCACGCCCAATTTTTCAGTTTTTGATTTGTTAAAAAAGTTTGAAATATCCAATAAATGTCGTTCCACTTCATGATTGTGTCCCACTTGTTGTTGATTCTTCACAAAAAAATACAGTTTTATATCTTTGTTTGAAGCCTGAAATGTGGCAAAAGGTCGCAAAGTTCAAGGGGGCCGAATACTTTCGCAAGGCACTATATATATATATATATATATAAAACAAATTATTAATTCTAAAACAGCATGATTCAACTCTAATGATGATTTGAAAAAAGTGGCATGAAAGGCATGAGCTCTGCTGTTCCTTGTGCAGTCTGCACACACTGAGTCAGTCTCTCGTTCACAGTTTGACAAGCGCTTGATAATATTCTTACCCATCAGACTTTTCTCAATTTTGTCTTTACATATACTAAATACTGTGTGAAATCAGTTTGGATATAAAATGGGACATTCTCATGCTCCTGTCGGGAACAGGGGCAGGGGAAAAAATGCATGTAACCCGTATGCACTTAAATAACGAATGGAGGACACTTTCCCCGCGGTTCATTTTCATGCCAGCCAGGCAGGCAGGCTACTCCGGTTGTAAAGCGAAGCAATGTGCTTAATATTAGGAATGTTTCGAAATATATATATAGTAGAGTTAGCCTATAGAAAGCTAATGGGATCCTCCTCTTTTTAATAGAGGCCATCAAAACTCTGTTTTCTCACGCAACTGCATAGCCTATAGAAATCTTGCGCAACATGGGTTTATGGGCTCTCAAGTAGTGTTTGATTAGATTTTTTGATTGCATTTGCATTCATGTCAGATTGATTAGAGTGCTGAGTACCAGGCCATTATTGAAGCCATTGGCCGTTAACAAGTTTGGTAGGCTACTAATGACCATCAGTGGCATCAGAGCGCAGTTTTGGAGAAGCCTAATTACCATGACTCCACGGTCACGTGGAATTTGACTGTGGTCATGACACATGAATGCCAGTAAAATGGTCACCGTAACAGCCCTACACTCACCTCACACATTGTACCATCTTAACACACATAAAGTACAAACACACACCAACATATTCCATTACAAGCTATTACTTCTCAACACACACACACAAGCACACACACCTCTCGTCTGCATGCCATTGTAAATCTTCCAGACAGCCATGAAAATCTAACCGGCACAAATAACATTGAGATTAGACATTCACAAACATGATTAATGGTCTCAGGCCGCGCCCAGTGTGTGTGGAATATTAACATTGCTATGGCCAGTAGAGGATACCTGGAGCACACACACACAAGCCGGTAGACACACACACACACACACACGGACAAAAAAAAAGGCATTACTAATGATCTGAAGGGGAATGCAGTGTGATTTAACCATTACTGCAGATATACAATTCCAGGCTCAAACCTTCCACTGGTGCTAATGCTTGGTAAACCTGGGCCCTTTATGGCTTAGGGCTTCTCTATCATGTTGGCACAGAGGCCCAAATCTGTGTGTGTGTGCGGGTGAGGGTGTGTTGTAAGCCTAGGACTGAGTGCTGTAATGGGCTCTCAGAGATGCACAATAGATAATTTGAATGCAGCATTGTGATGACACGCGCACACACGCACACACACACACACACACACACACACACACACACACACACACACAGTGTTGTATTCCAATTTTGAGGACACAGATGTAGCTGTTTCTGAGACCAGGATGCAACTGTCTGTAACCAAGCAACAGGTGCTGAACACAACAGAGCAAAAGTTAAATACTCGATTTTCATGAATAACAAAAGCACATTTATCAGTTTTTTTAAAATCCTGACATAAAAAAACACACATTTGGAATGTATAACCTCAAAAGTTACTTACCTCTGCTTTTGACATTGTTGGTGACATTGATTGGCCAGAATACAGTCAGATTGTAGTGGGTAGTGTATTTTCAAGCGTGTTCTCCAAAAATGTAGTCCATTGTAAATGTATTCATTTTGAAATAGATCTTCGATCTGAAACCTGTCACATACAGTTTATGACGGCTACAACATCCACAGTTCCTCTCTCACACTAGGAAGCAATTCATCCTGCATTATGAGACCTGAGAAGGGGGTGGTAGGGAGTAAGGATCGGGGAATGTGTGATTGTGTGTGTGTGATTGTGTGTGTGCCTCTAGAGAAATTACAAAGTGACAGGGTAGAGTGGTCATAGTGACCTGAGGGAATAAAGTTTATTAAGACCTTATTAAGATTTGTGTGTGTGTGTGTGTGTGTGTGTGTGTGTGTGTGTTATCAGTTGGGTCAGTGGCCTGGGGGAAGGACGAGAGTGTCACAGCTGTCCAATCAGAGACGCAGCAGGTAGCAAAAACCCGGCCACGCCCACACCTGCACCCTGCAGACCACACCATCTGTCCCTCTATCTCTCTCACACACACACAGCTAATAACAAACACAGCAGAACCAGCAGTCAATAATGATTATGAATACAGATCAGGAACTGGAGTGAAAGCTTCCTGACATACAGGATTGCTCCATAACCATTAGGTACAGATTGTGTGTGTTTGTACAGAGTGTACAGTTTGTGTGTGTTTGTACAGAGTGTGTTTGTGTGTGTGTACAGTGTACAGTTTGTGTGTTTGTACAGTGTACTGTGTGTGTGTGTGTCTGGATCCTTGCATTTCACATGTGAAGTGTTCCACCATGTGTTTTTTCAGAGGGTGTACTCTACCTAGTTTTTTCAGCGGGTGTACTCTACCTAGTTTTGTCAGAGGGTGTACTCTACATAGTTTTTTCAGCGGGTGTACTCTACCTAGTTTTGTCAGCGGGTCTACTCTACCTAGTTTTGTCAGAGGGTGTACTCTACCTAGTTTTGTCAGAGGGTGTACTCTACCTAGTTTTGTCAGAGGGTGTACTCTACCTAGTTTTGTCAGAGGGTGTACTCTACCTAGTTTTGTCAGAGGGTCTACTCCACCTAGTTTTGTCAGAGGGTCTACTCCACCTAGTTTTGTCAGAGGGTCTACTCTACCTAGTTTTGTCAGAGGGTCTACTCTACCTAGTTTTGTCAGAGGGTCTACTCTACCTAGTTTTGTCAGAGGGTCTACTCTACCTAGTTTTGTCAGAGGGTCTACTCTACCTAGTTTTGTCAGAGGGTCTACTCTACCTAGTTTTGTCAGAGGGTCTACTCTACCTAGTTTTGTCTACCTAGTTTAAGCCTCAATGCCTGCTGTGTGTGTGTATTCATGCCCAGATAATGAGCCGTATCAAGGACAGGGGATACCAAGTCAGTTGTACAACTGAATGCATTCAACTGAAATGTGTCTTCTGCATTTAACCCAACCCCTCTGAATCAGAGAAGTGCGGGGGGCTTCCTTAATCGACACCCACGGCATCGGCGCCCAGGGAACAGTGGGTTAACTGCCTTGTTCAGGGGCAGAACAACAGATTTTTACCTTGTCAGCTCAGGGATTTGATCCAGCAACCTTTCGGTTTCTGGCCCAACGCTCCTACCCGCCAGATGGACACAGTGGGACTGTGAGATCCTGTAGTGTCTCCGTATGGTCTTGCCCTGTGTCAGCCCTGCCCTGCCACTGTTACTGAGACACTGTGTATCACTGAATGTGTGTATGAAATGCGCACACACACACGTCACACGTGCTGATATGATGTGTTGGGATTCTCACAATTCTACATGTACTACGATTTGATGTTCCAAACATATTGCTCACCGTATGTCTGCTGCAGAGGGACAAGATGAAGCCATGAGAACTAGTTTTAATCAGTCATGGAAATAAAAGTACAGAAAGCTAATTGGCTCACTATTTAAAAATACTAGAGTTTTGGTGCAGGTACAGCTGACTAGCGCAAAAATAATATTGCGATATGTGGTCAAAAATAATATTGCGATACGTGGTCAAAAATAAAATCCTGCTATGTAACTGTATCGATTTTTGCCCCATCACTATTATTGACAGTCAATTTCAGTATGTGTGTTTACTGTGGGCAACGGTCATGCTCATTAAGGTCCTGTATCACAGAGTAAACACCATTAATCAACACCTACTAACAACCACACATGCACATGCACTCACACACACTCACACACACACACACACACGCACACACACACACACAAAAATCTATGACTGATCAACAAACATTCTGTCAGTGATATTAACGGTCAATACGTAATCACTCAACACTCAATCTCTATCAAACCCTGGTCTTTTAAACCTGACCTTATGAAGCGTTTCATTATTTTTGCCAGTTTAAAAAAAAAATCCACAGCCAGGCTGTGCAGCAAGAAGGTACACCCACATCGAATGAGCTTGTGAGTGTATTAAGGTGAACAATAGACAGGAAAGGTAAGAGTTATTAGGTAGCCTGCCTGGTCTATTTTTGTCTTCACCTGGGGGCCTATAGAAATGGGGAGAAGGAGAAGAAGAAAGAGAATAAATTAAATAGAGGGAGAGAATGAAACCCAAAAAGTTGCTTATCCCTTCAAGGTTGGGATCCCTCTGAGTCATAGTTGGAGTTTTCCTCCCCCACTACTCTCACACCTTAGTCATTAAGCAGATGCTCTTATCCAGAGGGACTTACAGGAGCAATAAAGGTTAAGTATCTTGCTCAAGGGAACATTGACATATTTTTCACCTAGTTTGCTCAGGATTTGAACAAGTGGCCTTTTGTTTACTGGCCCAACACTCTTACCCACTAGGCTACCTGCTGGTCACTTCTTCTGCTCCACCTGCTCTCATTCTATACCTGACTTCGCTGTAATTAATATATATATAAAGCTCCCTTTTTCATACACTCTCTCTCTTCCTCGACTGAATCGTCTTATCACTCACTCTCTCTTTCCCTCCCTTACTGTGGGTTTGTGTTGAATACAGATGAGGAAGGGACTGCGCCACTCCCCAGCCCTCTCTGAGCTGAAGGAGCCCTGAGAGCACACACACACACGCAGACACACACACAAATAAACAAACACACACACACAGACACACACACACACACAAACAAACGGGGCCCCAGTCTCAGGGAAGCGTGACTATCCTTCCCTCCATTCACTTATTCACTCCCTCCTTCATCTAAACTCCTCTGTGCCTCTGGGGTCTACTCCGCTCCTCCATTGTTTCTTCATTCCCCCTTCACTCTCCTCACCTCTAATATATCTCTTTCTATTCCTCCTCTCTTCTCCTTCTCCTTCTCCTATACTTGTGGTAAGATGAGAGCTATTAGTGTCATACACACTGCTTTATCTGGCAATTAATTAACAAATGATGTTCACTGCATTCTGGGATATATAGTTGAATATCCTTGAGACTTGCATCCCAAATATTTGTGTGTGTGTGTGTGTGTGTGTGTGTGTGCTCTCTCTCTATTAAAGCATATTGAAAAGAGGTTTAGTAAAGCGTGGAGGGCTCCAAATCTATTAACTGCACTTTGGATATTGGAATTCTCCCTGTACATACACACAAAATCATATGCCTTCTGGCCACCCACAGCAGCTCCACACATATCTGTAGTATTTTCTGTTTGTAATGATACATTACTGTGTATATACATCTAATTTGCTCTTAGTATTCTTACAGCACACACACCCTCATTTTACCAGGTAAGTTGACTGAACACATTCTCATTTACAGAAACAACCTGGGGAATAGTTACAGGGGAGAGGAAAGGGGATGAATGAGACCATTGGAAGCTGAGGATGATTAGGTGACCATGATGGCCAGAACACTGGGGTTAACACCCCTACTCTTACGATAAATGCCATGGGATCTTTAGTGACCACAGAGTCAGCACACCTGTATAATGGCCCATATGAAAGACAGGACCCTACACAGGGCAATGTCCCCAATCACTGCCCTGGGGCATTGGGATATTTTTTTTAGACCAGAGGAAAGAGTGCCTCCTATTGGCCCTCCAACACCACTTCCAGCAGCATCTGGTCTCCAATCCAGGGACTGACAAGGACCAACCCTGCTTAGCTTCAGAAACAAGCCAGCAGTGGGATGCAGGGTGGTATGCTGCTGGCTCTCTCTCTTTGTGAATGCATATCGGCAGATGGCCATCTCCCAGTGTCTCAGCTCTCTGCTGGCTCCTTTGTTGTGTGTTTCTGCAGGAGAGAGGAGAGTTTTTTAACAACCCCACTCAGTCTGTCTCTTGTCACCTTTCTCTCCTGTGTGTGTTTGTGTGCGAGTGAGAGAGAGATGTTAAGAGAAGAAAAAAGCTGGACAACTTGTCTTTGGGAGCATGTATAGTGGTAATAGTATGAGAGAGAGCGAGAGGGAGAGAGAATCAAGTTTAATGTGTGTGTGGGGGGGGGGGTGGAGGGAGAGGAGAGGAGAGAGGAAATATTGATGTGTGTGTGAATGACTCAGCTTTGAGCAGTAGAGCGAGGCTAGGCTGAAATTAAAATGAGCTCAGTCGGTCGTCACACACACACACACAGTGGGGATACAGTGGAGCTTGAAGGCAGGGCAGAGTGTGTGTGGAGTATAAATAGCTCTGCATTGCCACTGATGCTATTTCTGGACCAGGCATCGTGACTGACTCAACCGCAGGCAACCTCAGACGGGACACCGACACACACTTTGTTCAGCACACACACTCACGCACGCTTGCACACACACTAAGTTCCTCTGTGTCCAAATCTCTAAGGACTTATAATTGTCCAAACATACATTAACAGTTGTGAAGAAGGCGCGACAGTGGCTCTTCCCCATCAAGATATTTGGCATGGGCCCTCAAATCCTCAAACAGTTCTACAGCTACACCATTGAGAGCATCTTGACTGGCTGCATCACTGCTTGGTCTCCATCGCATGGCGCTACAGAGGGTGGTGCAGTCAGCCCAGTACATCACTGGGGCCGAGCTCCCCGTCATCCAGGACCTCTATATCAGGGGATGTGAAAGGAAGGCCCAGAAAATTGTTTAAGACTCCAGCCACCCAAGCCATAGACTCTCTACTTCCGCTCGGCAAGCGATACCGGAGCAACAAGTCTGACACCAACAGGCTCCTGAAAAGCTTCTATCCCCAAGACATAAGACTGCTAAAAAGTTAACTAAATGGCAACACGGACAATCTGAATTGACCTTTCAATGTTATTTTTTGCACTGATTATTCACACTCGCTCTATGCACACTGACACTCCAACACACACATTCATACTGACTCTACAAACACGCACACACACTTACATACAATCATCATATACACTGTTGCTACTCTGTTTATCATATATGCTGATGCCTAGTCACCTTATCCCTATACATATCTAACCGTACCTCTCCAGTATCCCTGCACATTGTAAATATTGTATTGGCAATGACCCTGGAACTGACCCTATATATAGCTACTGACCCTGGAACTGACCCTATATATAGCTACTGACCCTGGAACGGACCCTATATATAGCTTCTGACCCTGGAACTGACCCTATATATAGCTACTGACCCTGTATATACTGTACTGTAGCTTACTTGCATTCTTGTGTTCTTATTTCTATTTATTGTGTTTTTTCTTCTACTTGACTTTTATTTATAGTATACTGATATTGATTGCTGCATTGTTGGGAAAGAGCTTGCAAGAAAGGCATTTCACTGCAGTTGTGCAACTTGAAATTTGAAACACACACAATCACTCACTACTACACTTACATACTATACCAACAAAGAAATGCATACAGACATGTATCCACACCACTCTCAAATGCATCACCTTTCAACGATTGTTTGTGTTTTGATAAGGATTATTCCTCTGCTTTTGTATCACTCCCGCTTGTGCTCCTTTTCATTCTCTCCTCTCTCACCACCCCTCTATTTGTTTTTGTCTTTCGTTCTCTCTCTCCCCCTCTTTCTTTATCCATCCTCTGCGCATGATTACTGTATTAGTGTTTAATTAGGCCTGTCCATGTCTGCCACAGAAAATGTCTTGTGGATTGTGGAACAATACTTATCCAGCTCACACAGAGTCTATTGCTGCAGTGGAATGACTGGAGAACCCACTGACTCTCAGAGGTGGAGTGACTCTGAGATCCCTACAAGAAACTCTTCCCATAGAATATGATGGGAACTATGATCAGTTAATGCAGGTATGACTGTTTCCTACGGCTTGGACTACAAACTGAAGATTAGTTGACTTACCCCCCTGTACTAAGTAAAATGTTTGAGGCCCAGTTTAAAAAACTGAATAGCACATCTGTTATTGTTCCATGAGGTGGCAGATACCCTGTTTTGTGACATCTGTCCTCTGTGTCGCCCACTGCTGTGTACCTGTAGAGGTGATTCTAAACCAGCATGAAGCCAGTGGTGCTGTAGTACTGTAGCTGTTGTTGTCCAGTGGTGCTGTGGTGCTGTAGTACTGTAGCTGTTGTCCAGCGGTGCTGTAGTACTGTAGCTGTTGTTGTCCAGTGGTCCAGTGGTGCTGTAGTACTGTAGCTGGTGTTGTCCAGTGGTGCTGTAGTACTGTAGCTGGTGTTGTCCAGTGGTGCTGTAGTACTGGAGCTGGTGTTGTCCAGTGGTGCTGTAGTACTGTAGCTGGTGTTGTCCAGTGGTGCTGTAGTACTGTAGCTGGTGTTGTCCAGTGGTGCTGTAGTACTGTAGCTGTTGTTGTCCAGTGGTGCTGTGGTACTGTAGCTGTTGTTGTCCAGTGGTGCTGTAGTACTGTAGCTGGTGTTGTCCAGTGGTGCTGTAGTACTGTAGCTGGTGTTGTCCAGTGGTGCTGTAGTACTGTAGCTGGTGTTGTCCAGTGGTGCTGTAGTACTGTAGCTGGTGTTGTCCAGTGGTGCTGTAGTACTGTAGCTGGTGTTGTCCAGTGGTGCTGTAGTACTGTAGCTGGTGTTGTCCAGTGGTGCTGTAGTACTGTAGCTGGTGTTGTCCAGTGGTGCTGTAGTACTGTAGCTGGTGTTGTCCAGTGGTGCAGTAGTACTGTAGATGGTGTTGTCCAGTGGTGCTGTAGTACTGTAGCTGGTGTTGTCCAGTGGTGCTGTAGTACTGTAGCTGGTGTTGTCCAGTTGTGCTGTAGTACTGTAGCTGGTGTTGTCCAGTGGTGCTGTAGTACTGTAGCTGGTGTTGTCCAGTGGTGCTGTAGTACTGTAGCTGGTGTTGTCCAGTGGTGCTGTAGTAGTACTGTAGCTGGTGTTGTCCAGTGGTGCTGTAGTACTGTAGCTGGTGTTGTCCAGTGGTGCTGTAGTACTGTAGCTGGTGTTGTCCAGTTGTGCTGTAGTACTGTAGCTGGTGTTGTCCAGTGGTGCTGTAGTACTGTAGCTGGTGTTGTCCAGTGGTGCTGTAGTACTGTAGCTGGTGTTGTCCAGTTGTGCTGTAGTACTGTAGCTGGTGTTGTCCAGTGGTGCTGTAGTAGTACTGTAGCTGGTGTTGTCCAGTGGTGCTGTAGTAGTACTGTAGCTGGTGTTGTCCAGTGTGTGGCTGAACTAGGTCCTGCTGAGGTGTTGATTGTGAACTGTTTGGCTAGTGTAGCTTCACACTGTTTTACACTATTAGGTAGAGTCCTGCACGGGTCCGTTTTTTTGTAGCCGCACCCACCCCGCACTGGCCACACAATTCCCGAGCCCCACCCAATACCCGACATCAGGACAGATTTTTCCCCACCACTCCACCCACCTGCATAGAATTGTTCTGATAGCCTATTCATGACCCACCAAATAACATAACAGTAAAATTTGATATTGTGATGAAACCAGCTCAAAGTATGATGACCAAAGTATGAAAAATGACTGTTGCTTCTACATTGATAAAGTGTGATCATAAAGTTACTGATCCCCTCCCCCGTGTCAAACACTTTGATTCAGAAGGCACAGTTATTAAGGGGATATCTGGCGTCGTTTTGCGTATCAGTTCATAAACCATGTGCCATGGAATTGGTACTTTGTAAATCTCTTCCCAACTATTTTGCAATCTATTATGTCACAGCTGTCTATTAGTATGTTTGAGTTTTAACCACAATATTTGTTGTATTATTTGTAAAAAAAAAATATATATATATATATATATATATCTGGTGGATTAAACTGAAATTGCAACCAACTTTCTATGGCTTGTTTTTAAAATAATTATATTTTGGAGATTTACTCTGTTGCGCAAAACTCACTCTGAGAGCCCCCACCTATCCACTTACGCAATGTAATCTTTCTCGCCCATATTTCAAAATAATAGCCTGAAACTGTTGACACCTTAGGGAAGCCATAGAAAAAGGAATCTGGTTGATATCCCTTTTAATGGAGGATAGGCATGCATAGCAACAGTGAGGTTTCAAAATAAGAGGCACTTCTTGATTGGATATTCCTCAGGTTTTCACCTGCAATATCAGTTCTGTTATACTCACAGACAATATTCTGACAGTTTTGGAAACTTTAGAGTGTTTTCTATCCTAATCTGACAATTATATGCATATTCTAGTTTCTGGGGCTGAGAAATAGGCAGTTTCAAATGGGTACGTTTTTTTTTTGCCAAAAACTAAAATACTCTCCCCTACACGCAAAAAGTTAAACTCTACATAGCTGGTTGAAATTAACAAAAGCCTGAATTAATATAATAATTAACAGAATTGTTTTCAGGCTTTATATCCATCTACCGGGTTGTTGACCTCCTTGTCTACAACGACTCCTTCCAAACCTGAGAGTTCGCTCGCACACCTCCTGTTTCCACGATGGTGTTATTCCACCATTATTTTTCCGGTTACGTTAGCCATATTCACGTGAGCTAGGCTAGCCAGGAAAAGTTCACTTGGCAATGTAGTCATGTGTGGTTGGATGGAACATAAACGGTGCATGTGGGCAAATTAGGAATGTTTCAGCAAAACACAAATAATGGACAGTTCACTGCTTTAGGTTACTACCGGTTACTGCCAAAATAATGGAAACACTTGTGTAAATGAGGGATACAGCGTGTATTGAAAGCAGATTCTGCCATACCGCTGTGGTTCCTGAGTTAATTAAGCAATTAATGATAATGCCTCCTTCCACAGGGCACAAGTAGTTGCTGAATGGTTTGATGAGCATGATAACAATGTAAGCCATCTGTGCCATGGTCATCTCAGTCACCAGATCTCAACCCAATTGAACACTTATCGGAGATTCTGGAGTAGCACCTGAGACAACAGTTTCAACAAAACACCAAATTATGGAATTTCTTGTGGAAGAATGGTGTCACATCCCTGCAATATAGTTCAAGATATTTGTAGACTCTATGCGAATAGATTTGTTCTGAATCACAAAATCATTTTTTCATTCCACCGCCAGCTGAATTTTTTGCGGGTCACTCGCTGAGAAACCGTGGGTGTCCAACCCGATGCAAATCAAATCAAATCAAATCAAATTTTATTTGTCACATACACATGGTTAGCAGATGTTAATGCGAGTGTAGCGAAATGCTTGTGCTTCTAGTTCCGACAATGCAGTAATAACCAACAAGTAATCTAACTAACAATTCCAAAACTACTGTCTTGTACACAGTGTAAGGGGATAAAGAATATGTACATAAGGATATATGAATGAGTGATGGTACAGAGCAGCATAGGCAAGATACAGTAGATGGTATCGAGTACAGTATGTACAAATGAGATGAGTATGTAAACAAAGTGGCATAGTTTAAAGTGGCTAGTGATACATGTATTACATAAGGATACAGTCGATGATATAGAGTACAGTATATACGTATGCATATGAGATGAATAATGTAGGGTAAGTAACATTATATAAGGTAGCATTGTTTAAAGTGGCTAGTGATATATTTACATCATTTCCCATCAATTCACATTATTAAAGTGGCTGGAGTTGAGTCAGTGTCAGTGTGTTGGCAGCAGCCACTCAGTGTTAGTGGTGGCTGTTTAACAGTCTGATGGCCTTGAGATAGAAGCTGTTTTTCAGTCTCTCGGTCCCAGCTTTGATGCACCTGTACTGACCTCGCCTTCTGGATGATAGCGGGGTGAACAGGCAGTGGCTCGGGTGGTTGATGTCCTTGATGATCTTTATGGCCTTCCTGTGACATCGGGTGGTGTAGGTGTCCTGGAGGGCAGGTAGTTTGCCCCCGGTGATGCGTTGTGCAGACCTCACCACCCTCTGGAGAGCCTTACGGTTGAGGGCGGAGCAGTTGCCGTACCAGGCGGTGATACAGCCCGCCAGGATGCTCTCGATTGTGCATCTGTAGAAGTTTGTGAGTGCTTTTGGTGACAAGCCAAATTTCTTCAGCCTCCTGAGGTTGAAGAGGTGCTGCTGCGCCTTCTTCACAATGCTGTCTGTGTGAGTGGACCAATTCAGTTTGTCTGTGATGTGTATGCCGAGGAACTTAAAACTTGCTACCCTCTCCACTACTGTTCCATCGATGTGGATAGGGGGGTGTTCCCTCTGCTGTTTCCTGAAGTCCACAATCATCTCCTTAGTTTTGTTGACGTTGAGTGTGAGGTTATTTTCCTGACACCACACTCCGAGGGCCCTCACCTCCTCCCTGTAGGCCGTCTCGTCGTTGTTGGTAATCAAGCCTACCACTGTTGTGTCGTCCGCAAACTTGATGATTGAGTTGGAGGCGTGCGTGGCCACGCAGTCGTGGGTGAACAGGGAGTACAGGAGAGGGCTCAGAACGCACCCTTGTGGGGCCCCAGTGTTGAGGATCAGCGGGGAGGAGATGTTGTTGCCTACCCTCACCACCTGGGGGCGGCCCGTCAGGAAGTCCAGTACCCAGTTGCACAGGGCGGGGTCGAGACCCAGGGTCTCGAGCTTGATGACGAGCTTGGAGGGTACTATGGTGTTGAATGCCGAGCTGTAGTCAATGAACAGCATTCTCACATAGGTATTCCTCTTGTCCAGATGGGTTAGGGCGGTGTGCAGTGTGGTTGAGATTGCATCGTCTGTGGACCTATTTGGGCGGTAAGCAAATTGGAGTGGGTCTAGGGTGTCAGGTAGGGTGGAGGTGATATGGTCCTTGACTAGTCTCTCAAAGCACTTCATGATGACGGAAGTGAGTGCTACGGGGCGGTAGTCGTTTAGCTCAGTTACCTTAGCTTTCTTGGGAACAGGAACAATGGTGGCCCTCTTGAAGCATGTGGGAACAACAGACTGGGATAGGGATTGATTGAATATGTCCGTAAACACACCGGCCAGCTGGTCTGCGCATGCTCTGAGGGCGCGGCTAGGGATTCCGTCTGGGCCTGCAGCCTTGCGAGGGTTAACACGTTTAAATGTTTTACTCACCTCGGCTGCAGTGAAGGAGAGACCGCATGTTTTCGTTGCCGGCCGTGTCAGTGGCACTGTATTGTCCTCAAAGCGGGCAAAAAAGTTGTTTAGTCTGCGTGGGAGCAGGACATCCTGGTCCGTGACTGGGCTGGATTTCTTCCTGTAGTCCGTGATTGACTGTAGACCCTGCCACATGCCTCTTGTGTCTGAGCCGTTGAATTGAGATTCTACTTTGTCTCTGTACTGACGCTTAGCTTGTTTGATAGCCTTGCGGAGGGAATAGCTGCACTGTTTGTATTCGGTCATGTTATCAGACACCTTCCCCTGATTAAAAGCAGTGGTTCGCGCTTTCAGTTTCACGCGAATGCTGCCATCAATCCACGGTTTCTGGTTAGGGAATGTTTTAATCGTTGCTATGGGAACGACATCTTCAACGCACGTTCTAATGAACTCACACACCGAATCAGCGTATTCGTCAATGTTGTTGTCTGACGCAATACGAAACATGTCCCAGTCCACGTGGTGGAAGCAGTCTTGGAGTGTGGAGTCAGCTTGGTCGGACCAGCGTTGGACAGACCTCAGCGTGGGAGCCTCTTGTTTTAGTTTCTGTCTGTAGGCAGGGATCAACAAAATGGAGTCGTGGTCAGCTTTTCCGAAAGGGGGGCGGGGCAGGGCCTTATATGCGTCGCGGAAGTTAGAGTAACAATGATCCAAGGTCTTTCCACCCCTGGTTGCGCAATCGATATGCTGATAAAATTTAGGGAGTCTTGTTTTCAGATGAGCCTTGTTAAAATCCCCAGCTACAATGAATGCAGCCTCCGGATGAATGGTTTCCAGTTTGCAAAGAGTTAAATAAAGTTCGTTCAGAGCCATCGATGTGTCTGCTTGGTGGGGGATGTATACGGCTGTGATTATAATCGAAGAGAATTCTCTTGGTAGATAATGCGGTCTACATTTGATTGTGAGGAATTCTAAATCAGGTGAACAGAAGGATTTGAGTTCCTGTATGTTTCTTTCATCACACCATGTCACGTTAGTCATAAGGCATACGCCGCCGCCCCTCTTCTTACCAGAAAGTTGTTTGTTTCTGTCTGCGCGATGTGTGGAGAAACCCGTTGGCTGCACCGCTTCGGATAGAGTCACTCCAGTGAGCCACGTTTCCGTGAAGCAAAGAACGTTACAGTCTCTGATGTCCCTCTGGAATGCTACCCTTGCTCGGATTTCATCAACCTTGTTGTCAAGAGACTGGACATTGGCAAGAAGAATGCTAGGGAGTGGTGCACGATGTGCCCGTCTCCGGAGTCTGACCAGAAGACCGCCTCGTTTCCCTCTTTTTCGGAGTTGTTTTTTTTTTGGGTCGCTGCATGGAATCCACTCAGTTGTCCTGTTTGTAAGGCAGAACACAGGATCCGCGTCGCGAAAAACATATTCTTGGTAGTACTGATGGTGAGTTGATGCTGATCTTATATTCAGTAGTTCTTCTCGACTGTATGTAATGCAGTTATAATGCAGATGCAGGACTATACTATGAGGGACGTTCCACGAAAATAATGCATTTTGTATCCCTTTAATATTTGAAGTAGAAATTGAGTCTTTGCTCAGCACCGCCCCAGAATTTTTGACAACCAATCGCAGCGCTCCAATGGATAGCAACTGTTGTCAATTCCGACACCTCGGACAAGCTAGTATTTAAATCGCATGAAAGCCAGTGAGAGCATTGGCAAAAACAGAGTTCTTTTTTTCTTAAAGGTAATGTTTAAAGGGCAAAATAATATAACACTGCTCCAGGAGTACTTGCTACTGTGATTCCTGAAATGCAGAGCCTGTTGCAGAGTATTGTTCTTATCTGAAATTATAATTACTTTTGTTACATTGTTTGCTACCTCAGCTGGTCAGCTAGCCTCTTAATAAAACTTATTTTCTCAAAATGTATGTTAGCCAGCAAACTTATCAATGTTATGAATACAACCCCAATCTGCTTAAGACATCAGGATACAATTTGAGAGCACTAGTGAGCTCCAAAAGTGTCTATGGCTTTGACTGCAAGTTGATAATGAATTCAAAGCCATTCAGTGGCTAGCTACACTACAAACATCATTTTACTAGGTTCCTGTGAAGCAATTGTAATGACAGTCCACAACAACATACCTCAGAGTTTCCTGATTAGCAAGAGGTATACTGTGTTTCATTTAATTGTGTATTAGAAACACAGTTGGAGATCATTGTGAGGGGATTTCACCAGTGGTAGAATGGGGAATTGGGAAAATGTTGCCTGAGGTTGCAACAATAACCAAGGGGGACGGGGCTTAGCGAAGGGTTCAATTGTGCACCAATATTGAATTTTAAAAGCCTGTTATAGTAAATAAAGAGCTACATGGAGAATTCAATAAATCATATTTTTAGATGAATAAAGGTGCCAAACCATGTTTTTTATGAAGTAGAACATGTGCTCTTTATGACAGAATGTTAAAATCAGGTGAAATCAAAAGTTACACTTCTCCAAGGGCTCCAAATTGGTGGAACGACCCATGAACTCTTTCACCTCAGTTAGTCGCATACAACACACTGTGATGGTTTTCTGGTTATGCCTCTTCTCTCCTGTCCATCAACCCTCTTTTCTATTCCCCTACTTTTATCTGTCCTCTGATTTCTCCCCATTTCCAACCTTCTCTTCCTCCACTTTTGCACTCTTTATATTCTCCTCATGTCTTCTCCCTTTTATAAATGCTCTCTCAACTCTCCTCCCTCTACGTTTCTCCCTCTTTCCCTCTCTATGGCCTTGCTCCCAGCTCAGTCTGGATAGCAAAAGACACACTGGTGCCACTTGGCCACTAAACACACACAGAGCCCTGTTTCAGGGCCACTGAGTGCCAGCGTCTGTTTCAAGGGGCCAATAGTCATGCCAACCGGGCCTTGGCTCACGACATAACAGTTTGCTGATGACACAACAGTGGTAGGCCTGATTATCAACAAGAACGAGACAGCCTACAGGGAGAAGGTGAAAGCCCTGGCGGAGGGGTGCAAGGATAATAACCTCTCTGTCAACATCAACAAAACGAAGGAGCTGATCATAGACATCAGAAAACAGCAGAGAGCGCACGCCCCCATCCACATCGACGGGGCTGCTGTGGAGAGGGTGAAAGCTTCAAGCTCCTCGGCTTTCACATCACTGATGACCTGAAATGGTCCATTCACACAGACGGTGTAGTGAAGAAGTCGCTTGGCCCATAAGACCCTCACAAACTTCTACAGACGCACCATTGAGGGTATCTTGTCAGGCTGTATCACTCCCTGGTACTGCAACTGCACCGTCTGCAACCGCAGGGCTGTCCAGGCGGTGGTGCGGTCAGCCCAAAGCATCCCCTGGGACACACTTCCTGCCTTCCATTACTCTACAGCAACCAGTGTCACAGGAAGGCCAAGGAGATAATCAAGAACCTCAGCCACCCGAGCCATGGAGTGTTCACCCCGCTACCATCTAGAAGGCGGAGAAAGTTCAGGTGCATCAAAGCTTGAACCGAGAGACAGCTTCTATCTTCAGGCTATCAGACTGTTAAAGAGTCACTATTAGCCGGCCTCCAACCAGTAACTTGCCCTAAACCTTAATCACTGTTACTAGCCGGCTCCCACCTGGTGCTCTACCCTACACATTAGAGACTGCTGCTGTCCTATGTACATAGAGACATAGCATACTGTTCTACCCACTTCACATATATACTGAACAAAAAAATAAAACGCAACATGTAAAGTGTTGGCCCCATGTTTCATGAGCTGAAATAAAAGATCCCAGAAATGTTCCATATGCACAAAAAGCTTATCTCGCAAATGTTTTGCACAAATTTGTTTATATCCCTGTTAGTGAACATTTCTCCTTTGCCAAGATAATTCCTCCACCTGACAGATGTAGCATATTAAACAGCATGATCATTACACCTTGTGCTGGGGACAATAAAAGGTCACTCTAAAATGTGCAGTTTTGTCACACAACACAATGCCACCGATGTCTCAAGTTTTGAGGGAGCGTGCAATTGGCATGCTGACTGCAGGAATGGCCACGAGCTGTTGCCAGAGAATTGGATGTTCATTTCTCTACCATAAGCCGCCTCCAACGTTGTTTTTGAGAATTTGGCAGTACGTCCAACCAGCTTCACAACCGTAGACCATGTGTATGGCTGTGTGTGGGCGAGCGGTTTGCTAATGTCAACGTTGTGAACAGAGTGCCCCATGGTGTCTGTGGGGTTATGGTATGGGCATAAGCTACGGACAACGAACACAATTGCATTTTATTGATGGCAATTTTAATGCACCAAGATATTGTAACGAGATCCTGAGGACCATTGTCGTGTCATTCATCCGCTGCCATCACCTCATATTTCGGCATGATAATGCACGGCCCCATGTCACTAGGATCTGTACACAATTTCTGGAAGCTGAAAATGTCCCAGTTATACCATGGCCTGCATACTCACCAGGCATGTCGCCCACTGAGCATGTTTGGGATGCTCTGGATCGATGTGTATGACAGCCTGTTCCAGTTCCCACCAATATTCAGCAACTTCACACAGCCAGTGAAAAGGAGTGGGACAACATTCCATAGGCCACAATCAACAGCCTAGTCAGCTCTATGTGAAGGAGATGTGTCTCGCTGCATGAGGCAAATTGTGGTCACACCAGATACTCACTGGTTCTGATTCACAATCAACTTTTTTTATGCACAGTATCTGTGACCAACATATTCATATTGACTGTATTCTGTATTCCCAGTCATGTGAAATCCATACATTTCCTTAAATCAATCAAATGTATTTTTAAAGCCTTTTTTACATCAGCAGATGTCACAAAGTGCTGTACAGAAACCCAGCCTAAAACCCCAAACAGCAAGCAATGCAGATGTAGAAACATGGTGGCTAGGAAAAACTCCCTAGAAAGGCAGGGACATAGGAAGAAACCTAGAGGGAACCAGGCTCTGAGGAGTGGCCAGTCCTCTTCTGGCTGTGCCAGGTGTAGATTATAACAGTACATGGCCAAGATGTTCAAACAATCATAGATGACCAGCAGGTCTATCACATTCAAGAATAAGACCAAGGTGCAGATAGTGTTGAAATAATAAAAGTTTATTATTCGAACAGGGGCAGGCAAAAGGGCAGGTCAAGGGCAGGCAGAGGTCAGTAATCCAGATAGGTGCGGCAAAGGTACAGGACGGCAGGCAGGCTCAGGGTCAGGACAGGCAGGAATGGTGTACACCGGGAAACAAGAAAACAGGAACTATAGCAAAGACAGGAGCAAGGGAAAAAACACTGGTAGGCTTGACGAACAAAATGAACTGGCAACAGACAAACAGAGAACACAGGTATAAATACACAGGGGATAATGGGGAAGATGGGTGACACCTGGAGGGGGGGTGGAGACAATCACAAAGACAGGTGAAACAGATCAGGGATTGACAGGGTCAAATAATAATAATCACAGTGGTTTTAGATGATGCAACAGGTCAGCACCTCAGGAGTAAATGTCAGTAGTCTTTTCATAGCCGATCCTTCAGAGTTAGACAAGCAGGTGCAGTAGAAAGAGAGAGTCGAAAACAAAACAGCATGTCCGGGAAAAGATACAGTAGCACGTCTGGTGAACAGGTCAGGGTTCCATAGCCGCAGGCAGAACAGTTGAAACTGGATCAGCAACATGACCAGGTGGACTGGGGACAGCAAGGAGTCATCTGGCAAGGTAATCCTGAGGCATGGTCCTAGGGCTCAGGTCCTCCGAGAGAAGAGAGAAAGTGAGAGAGACAGAGAGAGAGAATTAGAGGGAGCATACCTAAATTCACACAGTACACTGGATAAGACAGGAGAAATACTCCAGATATAACAGACTGAACCTATTCCCCCGACACATAAATACTGGAGGCTGAAAAAGGAGGGGTCGGGAGAACTGTATCTCAGTAAAATCTTTGAAATTCTTGCATGTTATATTTTGATTTTTGTTTAGCATATACTGTATTCTACTCATTGTTCATCCTGTATAACTATTGCTGTAAACATTTTCTATTCGTATATTATACAACGGGTGGGTCTAATCCTGAATGCTGATTGGTAAAAACTGCATTCCAGCCGGTGTCTATTCCACAAGTTATCACTGACTAAATCTATGCTGTTAAAATGCCTATTTACTCTGTTCCATCTGACTGCGCAATCCACTGTCTCATCAACCCAGCGAGGGAATTTATAGAGTTGATCTCCACCCACTATAAAAAACATCTAGACATTATCTCACATTTCTTTTAGACTAACATTTCGTTTTCAACAGTGGATGTTTGTATAAACCTTGCTGTCTGTCTCTCCTACATTTGCAACATCGTTTCAATATTCAAATTCGATATCCAGCTTTCCCATAGTAATGAACGTGCGGGAGTCGGGATGAAACATACAGCTTTTCTCAGCCAGGAGAACACATGAATCAGCATTATTTGTATGGATTTATACAAAGAACGATCAATAGAAAACAGGTCAAACAAAAAGAAGTGCAGATAGTTTGCAGTCTTTCCAGCTTCAGTTTCAAATTATTATGCTAGCTATGTTGTTGCCCAGCTCCTCTGAACAACAGTGTCCTGACAAGAAACAATTATTTTCTATGCCAGGTGAAATTGCGCATCATTAGCTCGTTGTTAGCTCCACAGATGACTCAATCTCAATCGGACTCCACACTGCCCTTTCCCACCTGGACAAAAGGAACACCTATGTGAGAATGCTGTTCATTAACTACAGCTCAGCGTTCAACACCTTAGTGCCCACAAATCTTACCACTAAGCTAAGGACTCTGGGACTAAACACCTCCCTCTGCAACTGGATCCTGGACTACCTAACGGGCCGCCCCCAGGTGGTAAGGGTAGGCAACAACACATCTGTCATGCTGATCCTCAACACGGGGGCCCCTCACGGGTGCGAGCTTAGTCCCCTCCTGTACTACCTGTTCACCCACGACTGCGTGGCCTAGTGTGACTCCAACGCCATCACTAAGTTTGCTGACGACATAACGGTGGTAGGCATCATCACCGACAACCGACAGCCTATATGGAGGAAGTTAGAGGCCTGACAGTGTAGATTCAGGACAACAACCTCTCCCTCAACGTGATCAAGACAAAGTTGATGATCGTGGACTACAGGAAAAGGAGGGCCGAACAGGCCCCCATTCACATTGACAGGGCTGTAGTGGAGCAGGTCGAGAATTTCAAATTCCTTGAGAGCTTATTGGTGTCCACATCACCAATAAGCTCTAATGGTCTAAACACACCAAGAAAGTTGTGAGGGCATGACAATGGCTTTTCCCCCTCAGGAGACTGAAAAGATTTGGCATGGGTCCCCAGATCCTCAAAAAGTTCTACAGCTGCACCATCGAGAGTATCCTGACTGGTTGCAAAACTGCCTGGTATGGCAACTGCTCGGCATCCAACCTTAAGGTGCAAGAGGGTAGCGCGTACGGCCCAGTACATCACCAGGGCCAAGCTTCCTGCCACCCATGCCACCGTGCCACACGGCTAGTTGTACCGGAGCACCAAGTCTAGGTCCAAAAGGCTCCTTGACAGTTTATATCCCCAAGCCATAAGACTGCTGAACAATGAATCACATTTCCACGGGTACTATTTATGCCCCCCCCCACCCTTTTGTTTTTACACTGCTGCTACTGGCTGTTTATTATCTATGTATAGTTACTTTACCCCTACCTACATGTACAAATAACCTTGACTAACCTGTACATTGACTCAGTAACGTTCTTATCCCGTCTTGTCCCTTGCGGCTAACTTACAACCACGTAAAAGAGTGTAGCCAGAAAGTACTGGTACCCCCTGAATAAAGTCTCATTATTGTTATTTTTTATATTCTTCATTTGTTTTACTTTAGTTTATTTAGTAAGTATTTTCTTAACTCTATTTTCTTAACTGCATTGTTGGTTAAGGGCTTGTATGTAAGCACTTCACTGTAAGGTCTACCTACACATGTTGTTTTTGGCGCATGTGACAAATACAATTTGATTTAATTTGTTATGGATGTATCGAAATCAATATCACTAGAAAACAGCTTAAACAAATTCAAATGCAGCTAATTCCTTGCTTTCTGGCTGCACTCTTTGACATAACTGTAAGTTATTCGTAGTTGGCTAGTTAGCAAGCATGAGATAAGAACGTTGCCAACCAATATGGCAATGGAATATTTAGAACGAACGACTGGGTCGCGTCCATAGATAAAGAACGAAGACTGAATGACTGGGTCGCGTCTCTGGCAACCGAACCAATAGATCAAACAACCAGCCGGCTTGGGTAGCAACCCCAGATTTGTGTCGGTACTATATCTTGTGGAAGGATGAAACAGAATAAATTCATCAAAATAACGTTAATAAAAATGTAAACTATTATTTTAATATGTTGGTAACCCATTGTATAAAAGTGATAATGCCCTTGAAGCAGGTGTTTGGAGGATACATTGACTTAGTCTCCGGCCTAACAACACCTGTGCCAATATATCCTCCAAACACCAGCTTCTCAGGCATTATCACTTAACTGTCCATACTTTCTATACACACCATTATTTATATATACTCTAATATTGCTCGTTCTGATATTTATTCATTTTCATTTGGGGGATTTGTTTGTATAGGTTTGTACTGCTATGTATTGTTGGAGCTAGTCTGTTGGAGCTAGTCTGTTGGAGCTAGACTGTTGGAGCTAGACTGTTGGAGCTAGTCTGTTGGAGCTACTCTGTTGGAGCTACTCTGTTGGAGCTAGTCTGTTGGAGCTAGTCTGTTGGAGCTAGACTGTTGGAGCTAGTCTGTTGGAGCTAGACTGCTAGAGCAAGTCTGTTGGAGCTAGACTGTTGGAGCTAGTCTGTTGGAGCTAGTCTGTTGGAGCTAGACTGTTGGAGCTAGACTGTTGGAGCTAGACGGCTAGAGCTAGTCTGTTGGAGCTAGTCTGTTGGAGCTAGACTGTTGGAACTAATCTGTTGGAGCTAGACTGTTGGAGCTAGTCTGTTGGAGCTAGTCTGTTGGAGCTAGTCTGTTGGAGCTAGACTGTTGGAGCTAGACTGTTGGAGCTAGACTGTTGGAGCTAGACGGCTAGAGCTAGTCTGTTGGAGCTAGTCTGTTGGAGCTAGACTGTTGGAACTAGTCTGTTGGAGCTAGACTGTTGGAGCTAGACTGTTGGAGCTAGACTGTTGGAGCTTGACTGTTGGAGCTAGTCTGTTGGAGCTAGTCTGTTGGAGCTAGACACACAAGCATTTAGCTGCACCTGCGACAACATCTGCAAATATGTGTATGCAACCAATGAAATGTAATTTGATTTGAATAGTGGCACTGTAAGGGTGACGCTCCTAAAATCTTGTTTGTGTACGTGTGTGGGGACCAGGGTTATTTGAGCTTTTTATGAAGTGTATTTCATCAGCCTTCACTCTCAATTACCCTGTTCTCTGTGGCACTTTCCCGCTCTCCCTTTTGTTTTTTTCTCTCTCTCGCTCTCTCTGCTTCAGTGTGATCGGTGACGGTCATCTTTGGTCACAGTCTGGTTGTGGTAGTGGCACTGTCAGGGGTCTTATTTCATGGTGTTCACACACACACACACACACACACACACACACAGAGAGAAACACTACTCGCAGAGTAAAGACGAGGGAATGGTTTTACATGCTCACCAGTTCGAGTGGTGAGCCTGCCGCATGAAGCAAATTGTTGACTCGTGTTGTGACTGAGTGATGGAGAGCAGAACCAATCAGAAATACTTTGGGCATTTGTGCCCTGCCACTCTAATCTCTAGTTCAGCAAGTCATTCTGGGCAGAAGTTAGGGGTTGAAAATGAATGCATTCATGTGTTGGAACAGACAACATGTCTCCAAAGGATACTCATGGTTCATCCACATTGCTTGTAAAGGTTCACCTTTTTATCATTTCAATCCCCAATGTTTGACTCTGCCTTCTGACATTCATCAAGATGCACGTTCAACAATAGTGGACTAATAGTGGTCATGAATGAAATACAATGTTCATGTGATTTGGGATGTTAGTTTGAAGTGACTCAGAAGTAACTTTGAATTTGAACTGTAGTATGAATGTTGATGTGTGATATGAGTTTATGTCAGAGAGAGGATTAAAGTTATGCTCCAGAATTTTTATCATTTCAGCCAGTAGTTTTGAAAGTGATACTTGAGCAAAAACAGGTCCTCGTTTTTTGTGTACAGTGTCATGATGATACTTTCCGAATTTAATTTGCATACTATTTTACAAATTTGTACCCCTTTTTCGTGATATCAATTGGTAGTTACATTCTTGTTCCATCGCTGCAACTCCTGTACGGATACGGGAGAGGCGAAGGTTGAGAGCCATACTTCCCCCGAAACACGACCCTGCCAATCCGCACTGCTTCTTGACACACTGCTTACTTAACCCGGAAGCCAGATGCACCAATGCGTTGAACTGGCGACCGTGTCAGCGTGCATGCGCCCGGGCCCGCCACAGGAGTTGCTAAAACGCGATGGGACAAGGACATCCCGGACGGCCAAACCCTCCCCTAACCCGGACGACGCTGGGCAAATTGTGCACCGCCTCAAGGGTCTCCAGGTCGCGGCCGGCTGTGACATAGCCCGGGTATGAACCTGGGTCTGTAGTGATGCTGTGCCTTAGACCGCTGTGCCACTCGTGAGGCCCCAGACTGCATATTTAAGTGGTGATGCAATGCTCTGGGGTTATTGAGGAGCTTATCACCATGGTTCCTGTGGCTGTCTGCTAATTGGCAGGTTGATTTCCTGGTCCTTGATTACAGCCAGCTCGGGTGTATTCAGCTGAAGAAGGGAATTAGAGATGATGGGGTGTGTGTGTGTGTCAGTTCCCTGAAGGTCTACCATATTTCACTGTTGAGACATTTCTGAATAGAGTGAAGGCAAGTAATCGTTTAGTGCTATGTAATGGTTGTATGCCAAGCCAAAGGACAGGGATCGGCATAGAGGGAGTATGCCCAGGAGACTGACACAGTGAAGCAGGTTTAATCTGTGATCAGAGAGAGGGAACACAGCAGGTTTCCTCCAGGAGAGGGGGTCGATGCAGCTCCTCTATCCGATCAGAGTGAGCCCTGCCTTTGCCTGGGACTCTGGTTCTATGCTGGATTCTCCATGCTGAGGTAGCAGATGTGTACTGGCAGGCTAATGACGTGCTAGTGCAGTTTCCCAACGTATGGTCACCTGTCCTGAGATATAAGAAGTCAAGTGTCACTCACAAAGTGAGACAAAGTGGAGAATTCATCCTGGGTAGCACATACCGTCATTCCATCATGTTAACATTCCAACATTCTTCAAACCAGCCACATGCTGCAACTTGACTTTGCCGTAACCTAGCAACCATGGAAGGATGAGGGTTCAGTAGAACACAGCCAGAATTCTAGCTGGTGTTCGTTTATGTGTGTGTCGATATATGTGTATGTCCAGCTCCTTAGTCTTCTTGTTAGCCTGTGCGTAATGAATGTGTATGTTAACATGTGTGTGTTGAGGTAATGGATAAACTTAGTGGAAATGAGCGCTTGACTCAGTCCTGCAGCGAAGATTAATATCAACCATACATTCGTCTCTAATTACCACGGCAGGGCACACTCATGCACGCAATTACACACGTACACACACCACACACACGAAAACACACACTGAGACACACACACACACACACACACACCAAATGCCTGCCTTGACAAAGAACACACACAACTCACTGCCATGCAATTGAATGGCTATTTACTGAGTGATTGCCAGTGTGGGGTTTGCATCTGTTATTTTCAGGAAATAAAATGAAAAAGAGGTCTTCCAACCTCAATGGGACTTCCTGGTCAAAATAAAAATGTAATTGTCCACAGGATACAAGAACTGACTGTGATGAGGGACTTACAACTTGCTCCACCCAACGTTCTGTGACATCTACTTCCTTTTAGCCACAGTGGAGACTCATCTGTATCTGTTAACCTGCAATGAACTGTACATATGCTGTAGTTAACTTTCTCTGTCTCTGTCTCTCCCCCTGTGTCAGTGTTGAGTATAGGAGAAGGAGGCTTCTGGGAGGGCACGGTCAAGGGGAGAACAGGCTGGTTCCCTGCCGACTGTGTGGAGGAGGTTCAGATGAGACAGTACGACCCTCGGCTAGGTAATGACTGAAGAACACACACAGACAGCTCTGTAAAACACACTCTCTCACTCTTCACAGTGTATATTTACTTTGGCTCGCTAGCCCTGTCCACGGTGCTGAACAGGCTGGTGAAACTACGGGTGCTGTCCAAGGTGCTGATGCAGCCATGTATGTACAGTATTATGTGTGCTGATCTCTAATGTGTATACTGACACGCACACCCCCACACACATGCACACACACCAAAAACACACCTGAAGATGCTCATAATCACATGATGAATGAACCATCAGTCTCACTTAGCCAGGTAGCCTATCGGTTAGAGCATTGGGCCAAATACCTGAGCTGACAAGGTGAAAACATCTGTTGAACCGCCTTTGGGCAAGGCACTTAACCCTGTTTTGCTCCTGGGGCGCCATACTACTATGGCTGACCCTGTAAAACAACACATTTTACTGCACCTATCGGTGTATGTGGCAATAAACAAGGACAACAGAGCCCATGAAAAATAAATCATGCTGCATTAATTAATGTACTATCTATCTCTGCATGTTTAGATTGGTTTATGGGTAAACAGGTGGTGTGTTTATTGAACCATAAAGGTTCATGAACCTTCTCCATCACAGAGTGTGTGTTAAACAGGCTTTCTGAATCACACCGTAAGTCCCATTAGGAACCCACTGATGCAGCTCCTACCTACTGTATAGAGCAGTGGGATGGGGAGAGGTGTTCTGGAAAGGAGTCTGAGGATGTGGCTAGGGAGGGTTTTGTGGAAATGGGTGGATGAGGAATGTCTCTTGTCTTTCCCCTCAATACCACTTGAGGAATTGTGTCCCCTGATGGGAGGGGTGAGGAGATATGGAGAGGAAGGAGGGGAGGGAGTGAAATAGTGATGGAGAAGAATGAGGGAGGATTCACTAAAAGACAGAGGAGAAGAGATGATGAAAAGGCAGCTCTCTGTCTCTGTTTTTTCTCCTCTCACTCCTGTGTTTCCTTATTCCCTCTCCTCTCTTGCTGCACCCCCCTTCTCTTACTCTCTCTCTATTCTATTTGTCTCTTCCCCCTCCTCTCTTTATGTTTCCCTCCTCCCTCCATCCAGTTCTCCTTCTCATTCCTTCTCCTTCATGTCTTTCCACTGGGTATTGAAGTACAGAAGCGTTATACTGTATGTTTTTCTTAGATTGTTGAATATTAACTCGACAAATGATTTTGGTGCAATAAATAAATCCAGCTGAATAAATAATGCTGTGTAATTGTTGAAACTCAACAGTTGGTGATACACAGTTGTTTTGAAGGAGTTCTATGTATCCCAGATTTTTCAATAGTAATGAAATAATAGGTAACATACTAGAGGACACACAAACTCAGAGACATAGACACAAGTACACACACACACACACTCAGACAAACACCTCCACACACACATACCCTTGTCTACCTGAAGGTAAGCATTGAGACTTCACTGACAGTCACGGCAGTATATCTCAGCTCAGTGAAGCAGGAAAGACAGCCCCTGTCTACAATGATCTAACCCAAACAACACTGCTTTGTGTGTGTGTGTGTGTGTGTGTGCGTGTGCGTGGTTGTATTGAAGTTGTTTATTGACTCTCCTACAAATCAGTGTGTTTGAGAAAACTGACTGTGTTGCAGGCTCCCCTATCTACACGCTCTCAGATTCCCACTGCAGAATTAGACGTTTTTCCACTTTTCTCCAAACGTCAAATTTCGAAGTTGCTCCAAACGGCAAATTTAGAAGTTGCAAAAGCGTGTGTCTATAACTGGGATTGAACACGTGATCCTCTAAGACGGAGCTCGCGGATTATGCGCATCCGCCACACCCATCCACAACACCCATCCGCCACACCCATCCGCCACACCCATCCGCCACACCCATCCGCCACACCCATCCGCCAGACCCATCCGCCACACTCATCCGCCACACTCATCCGCCACACTCATCCGCCACACCCATCCGCCACACCCATCCGCCACACCCATCCGCCACACCCCATCCACAACACCCTAGCAAAACCCAAGCCAGCTTGATGGTAATAGCGCTCAGCGTTGCCCCTAGTGGCGACATCCTTTAGTTAGGCACACAGCTCCTGCATGAGCTCCAGACGTTTTAGCCATGTTAGGCTCCCAGAAACAAATCTACGGTTAAGTTAATGCATTCATTCCGACTGGGTTAAAAAAAGAGCTACGGTTTGGGATATAGAAAAAACTCTAGGCTTAACTTCAGGCAATAATTCCAATTGGTTAACAATTTAGACATGAATTACAATTGGTTAAATTGAGGATTAAGGTTTGGGACAGGGTTAAAACAGAAAAACAAGTTTAGTTATTAATTAAGACTGGCCTTGATAACTCATTGTTAATGGATGGCGCAGTAGTCTAAGCAGCAAGCTACTGCTCCATGAACTGCGGGTTCAATCGAAGCTCCGGGCTTATTATGAGTTTGAGAAAAATAGCCCTAGTGGACTGTTTTGATGGCTACATCACATTTCTACTTGAATCTGGAGTGATCTCTCTGCTCCTATACATCAACCCTGTGTCGTGACTCACTGTGCTCTCCCCCTCTCCCTCATACCCTCTCCCTCTCCGTGTCTCTTTCTCTCTACCCCTCCCATTTGATTTGGCGGTAAGGTTCTGGTCCGTGTCAGAGAGAGAGAGAGAGAGAGAGAGAGAGAGAGAGAGATGGATATGGGTAGAGTTAAGGTCAGGGTCAGGCCATCAGTGAATCTCAGTTATTTATTGTGACTATCTCTGTCTGTCTCTTTCTGTCTCTCTCTCTCTCTCACTCAATCACTCACGCACACACACACACACACACACACACACACACACACACACACACACACACACACACACACACACACACACACACACACATACGCCAAGGAGACAACAATGGAGATGACACTTTATAAGTCACTGCAGGTAGGAGAGAAAGAGGGAGAGTACAGAGGGGGATTCAGGACAGAGGGATTCAGGACAGAGGGATTCAGGACAGAGGGATGAAGGGAAGGAAAATATAAGGAGGGAGGGAGAGACTGATAAAGAGAGAGAGAGAGAGAAAGAAAAAGATATTGATTGATTCAATTCATTAACACAACATTGAGTGATGAGTGGTGAAATGCTGCTGTCTGTGAGTGTATTGGTGTTTACATTTGTTTGCTTTTGCATTTGGGGGTGCGCATGCCATGCACATGCGTGACTGTGGATGCTATGGTGATATCACAGTTCTTTAAACTAAGGGCATTTTCACATATGAAATTCGGTACCCTGGTTCGGTTTCCTGGAGCCTTTGTGAGAATTCTGCAGAATATGTTTTGCTTTCACAAGACCTGAAAATGACCATTTCAGGGTGTGATTAGCAAGATGCACATTCCATATGACGTTAGCGAGCTTGTTTCCATTTGGAAAAAAGTTCCAAGCGACTCGCGCTGCCGCGTCACTGTACCTGGTACTCTGGTCTTGGATCTTGGAAACGCTACTCACGCAGGTCCAGGATTAGTATCAGCCAGGATTCGTTTGAATTTCACACGTGCTTTATAGCGCGGATCAGGGCACCAAACGTTCCAGGATCCAGGGGGATATGTAAAAGCACCCTAAGTTGTGTTACTGGTAGTTTTAGCTACTATGTAACATTAGCAGCAAGGCTTGAGGTCTCTTAATGGTTTTGTATGTATTCACTCTCATCTCTTTCCCCCTCCCTCCCCTTCCCTCCCAACTTCCCTCCCTCCCCTCCCACCCTCCCTCCCCAGTGCTGAGTAGTTGAATGACTCACCAGTCTGATAAAGACTGCTCTATTTTTAGCCTTCCCATTAAAAAGTTTGGGAGTCTCTTCTTCATCCGCACCCTCTCTATCTATCCCTCCTTTTCTCCCTCTCTTTCTCACACCCTCTCTACTCTCCTGGAATGCTAATCACAGGACCTCTGCAGCAGGAGTGAAAAGGAAGTCACGGCTGAAAGAGAAAGGGAAAGAGAGAAAAGAGGAGAGAGCAGGCAGAAGAAAGACAGGGGGAGCTGTGGTCATTGAGAGAAGTGAGGGGCAGATAGAGGCACAAGGTATCTTCCCTCAGATTTGGAGTTTTGGCAGACACACATACACAGATGTAACTAGCTCAGGCTGCATTTGATCCCAGAGCTCTGAGATGAGGCAGTAATACATGTTAATCAGTCCAGGTTAGCACGCCTCTAACAGAGATGACCTACCTGTTGGGAGGAAATGATGACATGATGAGAGACGGTGCAAAGAGAGGGACAAGAAGAAGAAGTGAGATACAGACAGTGTCTCATGGAGGCAATATGCTAATTCTATATGCACGCACGCACACACGCACACACACACGCTCACTTTCTCTCTCTCTCTGTAACAGTGTTACCTGAAAGCCAGCAGCGTCAGCAGCGATATTAGCATAGGCAACTAATCAATTTTATTAGAGAGAGAGAGGAGAGAGAAGAGGAAGAGAGGAGAGAGGAGGAGAAGGGAGGGACCACAAGCAGGAGGACATGTCTTTAGCATTACTGTTTTAGCTGAGTCAGTATTATTGAATTCAGTTGAGGTCACCCCCCCTTTAGCCTTCAGACACCTGAAGGGATTGGCTTGTTTCCTATATGGGTGTGTGCCCGTGTGTGAGCACGTACATAGGCGTGTGTGTCAGAGTGATGGCCACTGTCTCCATTCCATCAGAAATTCGTCAAGTGTGCAGAGCCAAGACATACAGTATTTACACACATACTGTGTGAGAGAGAGAGAGAGAGAGAGAGAGAGCTTTGATTCATTGTCCATATAGTCTATCAGGCCACACTGTGGAGCAAAAACAAATCACTTGACAAGGAGCACATAGGGTGACACACACACACATCAGCACACACATCAACACACTGTTTGTCTTTCCTTACTTAAACATCATCTCATTTCATGAAAAACTCACTTCCCCCCCTTAAAAAATTCAAAAACAAAAATATATCCTGTACTGCATACATTTACCATACTCACCAACCCTGAGGCGCGCAGAGACCATCCCATTAAACAATAGTAAAGAGTCTGTTATCCCCCCACCTTTGACCCTGTTCCTCCTTGTTAGCCAAATAGCCAACTTTGCCTGAGCAAACAGAAAGTTCAACAAAACACATTTGGCTTTCTCCTTGCTCGAATACCTGTATCCATTATGAACATCCCAACAATAAAAACCACCCCCAACCTCTCACACAGACATTCCAACAGAGACATTAAAGGCATTAACCTGGTGCACACAGAAAACATATGAATCAGTTTCTTTCATTTTACAGAAAAGACACCCCTGCCTGATTCCCGGTTCAACCCGTGCCAACCAGCTGTTAGTGGCCAGGGCTCCATGTAGAACCCTCCACTGGAGGTCCCCTGACCTCTTTGGTGCTGGGGGTTTGTAGAGCCCCCTCCATCTAAAACACACCATACCCTCCTCCCCACATCCCCTGCCACTGATGTGCCGCAGGGTAGCCTAGTGGTTAGAGCGTTGGACTAGTAACCGGAAGGTTGCGAGTTCAAACCCCCGAGCTGACAAGGTACAAATCTGTCGTTCTGCCCCTGAACAGGCAGTTAACCCACTGTTCCCAGGCCGTCATTGAAAATAAGAATTGTTCTTAACTGACTTGCCTAGTTAAATAAAGGTAAAATAAAAAAACAATTAAAAAATGTTAGGCTCCTAATGTTCCTCACCTTAACGCTGAGGTTGTAGAGGACTTTAGCTCCCACCGCCCCATACTCCCCCAGGCTCCTAATGTTCCTCACCTTAACGCTGAGGTTGTAGAGGGCTTTACCTCCCCCCCCCCCATACTCCCCCAGGCTCCTAATGTTCCTCACCTTAACGCTGAGGTTGTAGAGGGCTTTACCTCCCACCTCCCCCAGACTCCTAATGTTCCTCACCTTAACGCTGAGGTTGTAGAGGGCTTTACCTCCCCCCCCCCATACTCCCCCAGGCTCCTAATGTTCCTCACCTTAACGCTGAGGTTGTAGAGGGCTTTACCTCCCACCCCCCCCCATACTCCCCCAGGCTCGGAGTGTTAAAATCTAACAAGTCCTCCATTCCCTCTTGCCAGTCTCCAGTCTCTGCCGTCACCTGCAGTGGCGGAAACATTGGTGGCCCCTCTCCCTTTGGCCACTCAAACATCCCCTTTACCGGCTCAGACAGTGCCTCCTGGACCTCCTCCAGGAATCTCTCCAGCAGCCTAAGAGATGTTATTCCTGTTTGTTGTGCCAAGACTTCCGGGGTTTTCCACCCCTCCTCTCCCAGCAGTCCCAGGTCACCCAGCCTTTGTAAACCCCCTGCCATCAGTTGCCTCTGCAGGGTGGCCGACTGAACCGATCTCAAAGGGGTGGCTGGGTTGTGGAAGATAGGCTCCTCCCACAGCCCAGGCTCCACACCTCCTTCTCGCATGGGCCTTAGCAGCTGCCAGGCCCTCAGCAATGCAGAGTAAAAATCTGAGAGACCTGCTGTACTCAGCCTCTCCAGCTTCATGAGGAACAGCTGCCGGTCCAACCCTAATCCGCCAGCAGCGGATTAGACCCAGCCTCAGCTACCTCACCATCTCTAGCCTGACTAGACCCAGCCTCCGCTACCCCACCATCTCTAGCCTGACTAGACCCAGCCTCTGCTACACCACCATCCATAGCCTGACTATACCCAGCCTCCGCTACACCACCATCTCTAGCCTGACTAGACCAAACCTCAGCTAGCCCACCATCTCTAGCCTGACTAGACCCAGCCACCCCACCATCTCTAGACTGACTAGACACAGTCTCAGCTAGCCCACCATCTCTAGCCTGACTAGACCCAGCCTCAGCTAACCCACCATCTCTAGCCTGACTAGACCCAGTCTCAGCTACCCCACCATCTCTAGCCTGACTAGACCCAGTCTCCGCTACACCACCATCCATAGCCTGACTAGACCCAGTCTCAGCTACCCCACCATCTCTAGCCTGACTAGACCCAGCCTCAGCTAACCCACCATCTCTAGCCTGACTAGACCCAGTCTCAGCTAGCCCACCATCTCTAGCATGACTAGGCCCAGCCTAATCTACATCACCTTCCCTGGCATGACTAGGCCCAGCTTCTGCTGTCTACATCTCCTTACCCCCTGCACTTTGACCTTGATTTCCCCCACTGGCGCTTGTACCCTCACTTTGTCTACGGGCTTTATGTGGGCGCGCAAAGCTCTTATGCCCCAAATCCCCACACTCAAAACACCGTAGACTATCTGTGCTGGCAAACCCTGCATAGAGCCCCTCCCCATGCCTCACTTTAAAATGCACATTTAGTTGTTGCTCATTGTTGTTCAGAAACATAAACACTTGCCTCCGGAACGAAACAACGTGCTTAACGGCATCTGCCTGAAAGCCTGCTGACAGTACACGAAAACCAAAATGACTCAGCTCTTTCCTGATTTGGTCATCCGTAATAAACGGAGTCAAATTTGCAACTACCACTCTTGTCGAAGGGGTAGAGAGAGATGAAATTGACACCAACACATCCCTTACAAATATTCCGCTAGCAATTAGCCTACCAACCAATTTAGCCCTTTTCATGAACACAACCACAGCTTTGTTCATTCTAGCAGAATGTATAAATTCAGCTCCTACCGGTTCACCGACCGCGAGCAGAACCTCCTCCACCTTAACTCCATTCTCAGGAACACACCTGAATCCACAGCGTCATCTCCGCGCTAGGCTGAGAAGCCATCGCACACACCCCACCTTCCAAACCCCAGGAAAGTTACTCTGCCCTCTTCCACCCTAACTTTGTAAAAACTGTGGATACTGCTAAAACAAATATTGCAGGGAGGGAGGGAGGGGGAGGGAGAGAGAGAGAGATTTGATTCAGTGTCCATATTCTCTCTATCAGGCCACACTGTGGAGCAAAGACAAATCACTTTTGACAAGGAGCACATTGGGTGACACACACACACATCCGCACACACATCAACACACTGGGTGACTAAACTGGATGACAAAAGCCAATTCCAATTCATACTGTCATGGTTCCACACACTACAGACGCCAAACACATGATGCCTGAATATGTGTGTGTTTGCGTGCACCAGGAAACCCACTGAGATTGCCTACATTGTGTTTGGCACATCTTCCAAGTTGACACACATGCGCACACACACACACAAACACACACAGGTTTGTCCTCTAACAGCAGAGCAGGTTAAGTGGCAGAGATAGGCCTCGCATGACTAATCATACTCTCCCCCCAGCCCCAGTACAACCCTTTGTATGTGCGTGTGTGTGTGTGTGCTTTACAGTGACTTAATGGCTATTGTGCTACTGATGATGTGGTAGATGTACATGTTGTACAGTAGTTGTTGTCTGAATCTGACTGAATTATTCAATGCCTCCTCAGAGAGAACCAAGGTATTTTTAGACACACACACAGTCACACACAGTCACACACACTCAGACTGAGAGACTTGAGGAGAGAGAAAGGGAGAGGTATATGTGAGGGAGCAATACAGAGAGGGAAATAACTGGCCACATGCCTAGAGAGCGAAGGAAAGAAGGACGGACAGCTTAAAGACAGGAGAGATGGACTCAGATACACACTGAGAAGATGAAGACAGGTATTCAAAAGGAATCCAAGTGGAATTGCTTCTGTATCATTTTCCTTGTCAGCATCCATGAAGCGCTTTTGGGACAACAGGAATGTGGATTTGAAGAAGTGACAGCTGGATGTGACCTGCCCTCCGGCAGCATCAGGGGGTGTGGTGATAGGAGGGAACAGTGGTGATAGGAATGCAGAAGTTAGTGATGGACGGTAGGGAGCAGTGTGGGTAGTAGAGTGTAGAGTCATAGTAGGAGCTGGCTCCCAGTAGGAGCTGGGGGATGGATTGTTGCCCTGTATTAGTGTCAGACCTGCCAGTTCTCTGCAGTAGAATAGATGGGATAGTAACCTTGGTCAAGGCGGAACAGCCCTACTCTATGTGTCATGGCCGTTACCAGGGTAAGTGGGATATGTACAGCTCTTAACCAGACCTGCGTCAAACATTTACATGTAATACTTTCAAATACCTCCGGAGTGCTTGAATTAGCTAGCTTGACCATACAGGGTGGGTGGGGTTTTCATTTTGGGGACTGCAAGATCTATAAAAGTAAACGACAGGCCTACTGTAAATAATAGGTTCAATGTTGCCCTATCTTCCTTTACCTATGGTAGTGGTAATGAACTGTGTTGGTTTTTAACTGATCTCTCCCAGTTGTGTTCTATTAACAAACCTTACTGTACTGGCAGTATCTTTGTCAGGCTGAGCCTCTGCATTGATCAAAGCACCTCATCACCCTGGCTGTTCAAATATAAAAAGGCTTGCTGGGTTTAGACTGACTGACCGACTGACTGAACTCTCTCTCTCTACTTTTCCTCAAATGCTCTCTCTCTCTCCCTCTCACTCGCTCTCTCTGTGAAATGACAGTCAGTCTTGGTGTAGAGTCAAATGATCTGACAACCTTGACTGGCTGAATACAGACTTATTTTTCACTCTGTTTTCAGCTGTGAAATAACTGTCATCTCACAGTGTTCAACCCTCCTCCGTTTCTCCCATAACTTCTATTGATCTCCTGCACTTTATTTTCCATTTCTTCATCTGTTATTTACACTGGACAAAAATATAAATTCAACATGTAAAGTGTTGGTCACATGTTTCATGAGCTGAAATAAAAGATCCCAGAAATGTTTCATATGCACAATAATCACAGGTGCACCTTGTCCTGGGGACAATAAAAGGCCACTCTAAAATGTGCAATTTTGTCACACAACACAATGCCACAGATGTCTCAAGAATGCTAATTGCAGGAATGTCCACCAGAGCTGTTGCCAGATAAATTAAAGTTAATTTCTCTACCATAAGCCGCCACAGTCGTTTTGGAGATTTTTTGTTAATTGTAATTTTTTTACTTGTTCTTCCCGTTCTCTCCCTTTCCCTCTCTTTGCATATCTCCCTCCTCTTATTCTCTCCTGAACTCCTGAACTTACTAACCACACTTTTCCAAGTTTTTACTTTTCACACAATAATTTGCAGTGACGGATAGAGAAACACCTGGGGTTCACATGGTCTATCTGTTGTCATAGTAACTGTAAAAAGATTACCAGACACACAGCCAGATAGGCTAAAACTGTACATGTACGTACGTGTTTAAAATAATACAGATCCTGCTTTTTGTTCTTTCCTTTTGTACATTCTCTTTGTACTTTCTTTTGTCCCGTGTCCCTTCCCTTACCCCTCCCCTCTCTGACCGTCTCTAACTTTATCCTATTACAACCTAAATTATTCTGATTCTAAAGTTAATTCTAAAGACTAAAGGTACAGTGGGTTTCTATCTGTAAGGATAAGCGCACTCTCTTTTCTCCCTCTCTTTTTTCCCTCTCTTTTCTCCCTCTCTTTTTTCACGCTCTCCTCTGTAAGGAAATTGGCCAGTCTTAAGTGAGGCCACTGTGTCTAAAACACGTTAAAGACAAAAAGAAAGTGAGAAAATGAAGGATGATTGTATCATGTTCTCATTACAGTGTGTCTCTTTGGAGGCTATCTGTAGCAGATAGAGAAGAAACGAGAGGAGAGGTTTGGGTTCATACTGATCTATGACCCACGTATACATGACCATATCTATTCTGCTTAGAAATAGTGAGTGTATCAACCCCTTTGGTAAGGGATCCTACTGAGTGTACTATCCCCTTTGGTAAGGGATCCTACTGAGTGTACTATCCCAACTTCTTAGGGGACCTACAGTAGTGGGTAGGGGGTAGGAGTGTGATCTGGGCCTGGGGTAAGCGTTGGGTGGGTGTTGGCTATGTTCCTCAGAGTGTGTGTGTGTGTGTGTGTGTGTGTGTGTGTGTGTGTGTGTGTGTGTGTGTTTGTGTGTGTGCTACGTGAGGTCAGGTGTGTGCCAGAGGCGAGTGTGTTTAAGCAGGTGCCGTTTAGCTGGGCTTGTTGTGTGAACTGGAGGTCAGCAAGGTGATTCAGCCAGCTGGCCATGTTACTGGCTTACTGGAGAGTGAGGAAGCAGAACATATCTGGCTAACATAGAAACTGAGGATGTAAAGCGGTGTGGAGGGTGGTGTGTGTGAGGGGTACGTGTGTGTGTGTTAATGGAGGTGAAGCGGCTTGCGCCCTTCAAACAAGGACAGAACAGCTCTTGCATCCTGCCTAGAGAGAAGCAGGGCTACGTGGGCACACACACACACACACACACACATTCCACAGTACGTGTTATTTAGAATACAGTTCATGTTGAGGAGCACATTTGAATTTCCTGTCTTTTTCAGTTATTTGCTTAGCTTTCACAGAAAACTGAATTTTAATAATGTGTGTATGTATTATGCTGTCTGTTTCTGCTTGCCAGCCACAGATGCACAATCTTAAGTCTGAACAGAACCACCTTCCAACCAAATCCCTCTTAACGCCATCTGTTTTAGCGAATGCCAGGAGAACGCTACCTGCCCCAATGCATAGTGCAAACTGTAAAGTTTAGTGGAGGAACAATAATGGTCTGGGGCTGTTTTTCATAGTTCGGACTAGGCCCCTTAGTTCCAGTGAAGGGAAATATTAACGCTACAGCAGACCATGACATTCTAGACGATTCTGTGCATCCAAATTTGTGGCAACAGTTTGAGGAAGGCCCTTTCCTGTTCCAGCATGACAATGCCCATGTGCACAAAGCAAGGTCCATACAGAAATCGTTTCTCGAGATCTGTGTGGAAGAACTTCACTGGCTTCCACAAAGCCCTGAACTCAACCCCATCGAACACCTTTGGGATTCATTGAAACACTGACTGTGAGACAGCCCTAATTGCCAAATATCAGAGCCCAACCTCACTAATGCTCATGGCTGAATGGAAGCATGTTCCAACATCTAGTGGAAAGCCTTCGCAGAAGAGTGGAGGCTGTTATAGCAGCAAAGGGGGGACCTACTCCATATTAATGCCTATGATTTTGGAACGGGATTTTCGACAAGTAGGTGTGCACATACTTTTGATCATGTAGTGTGTGTGTGTGTGTATGTATATATATATATATATATATATATATATATATATATATATATATATATATATACATACATACATACATACATACATACATACATACATACATACATACATACATACATACATACATACATACATACATACATACATACATACATACATACATACATACATACATACATACATACATACATATATATACATATCAGTACCAGTCAAGTTTGGACACCTACTCATTCAAGGGTTTTTCTATATTTTTACTATTTTCTGCATTGTTGAATAATAGTAAAGACATCAAAACTATGACATAACACATATGGAATCGTGTAGTAAACAAAAAAGTGTTAAACAAATCAAAATATGTTTTAGATTCTTCAAAGTAGCCACCCTTTGACTTGATGACAGCTTTGCACACGCTTAGCATTCTCTCAACCAGCTTCACCTGGAATGCTTTTCCAACAGTCTTCAAGGAGTTCCCACATATGCTGAGCACTTGTTGGTTGCTTTTCCTGCTATTCCTTCACTCTGCGGTCCAACTCATCTCAATTGGGTTGAGGTCGGGCGATTGTGGAGGCCAGGTCATCTGATGCAGCACTCCATCACTCTCCTTCTTGGTCAAATAGCCCTTACACAGCCTGGAGGTGTGTTGGGTCATTGTCCTGTTGAAAATCAAATGATAGTCCCACTAAGCGCAAACCAGATGGGATGTTGTATCGCTAAAGATTGCTATGGTAGCCATGGTGGTTAAGTGTACCTTGAATGCTAAGTAAATCACAGATAGTGTCACTAGCAAAACACCGCACACCATCACACCTCCTCCTCCATGCTTCACGGTGGGAACTACACATTCAGAGATCATCCGTTCACCTACTCTGCTTCTCACAAAGACACTGCGGTCAAATTTGGACTAATCAAACCAAAAGACAGATTCCCACTGGCCTAATGTCCATTGCTTGGGTTTCTTGGCTCAAGCAAGTGTCTTCTTATTGGTGTCCTTTAGTAGTGGTTTCCTTGCAGAAATTCGACCATGAAGGCCTGATTTACACAGTCTCCTCTGAACAGTTGATATTGAGATTTCTATTTTACTTGAATGCTGTGAAGCATTTATTTGGGCTGCAATTTCTGAGGCTGATAACTCTAATGAACTTATCCTCTGCAGCAGAGGTAACTCTGGGTTTTCCTTTCCTGTGGCGGTCCTCATGAGAGACAGTTTCATCATAGATCTTGATGGTTTTTGCAACTGCACTTGAAGAAACTTTTAAAGTTCTTGAAATGTTCCATATTGACTGACCTTCATGTCTTAAAGTCATGATGAACTGTCATTTCTCTTTGCTTATTTGAGCTGTTCTTGCCATAGTATGGACTTGGTCTTTTACCAAACAGGGCTATCTTCTGTATACCCCCCTACCTTGTCACAACACAACTGATTGGCTCAAATGCATTAAGAAGGAAAGAAATTCCACAAATTAACAAGGCACACCTGTTAATTGAAATGCATTCCAGGTGACTACCTCGTGACGCTGGTTGAGAGAATGCCAAGAGTGTGCAAAGCCGTCATCAAGGCAAAGGGTGGCTGTTTTGAAGAATCTCAAATATATGTTGATTGAATTATTATATATATAATAACTAAATATTTCCTTATTTTTAAAGAATCTCTGAGATAGGACAAACAAGCTTCCTTTAGAATTTTTTTGGGGGGACTATTTGTTGTTCCATGTAGTGAATGTTATTAAAATTCTTGAATTGTTAAACCCTTCGGCTTAGACAGGGCTTAGGCTCTTATGGGTTAAGGATCATATCACCTCCACCTTACCCAACAACATTGACACACTACAATTTGGATACCACCCCAATAGATCCATGGATTATCCACAATCACACTGCCCTATCCCATCAGAACAAGAGGAATACCTATATAAGAATGCTGTTCATCGACTACAGCTCAGCCTTCAACACCATAGTGTCCTCCAAGCTCATCACTAAGCGCGAGCCCTGGATCTGAACCCCTGCCTGGGTCCTGGACTTCCTGACCGGCCGACCCCAGGTGGTGAATGTAGGGAACACCTCTGCTACGCTGATCCTCAACACAGGGTCCCCACAAGGGTGCGTGCTCAGCCTCCTCATGTACTCTCTGTTCACCCATGACTGCGCTGCCACACATATCTCCAACTCAATCATCATGTTTGCTGACGACACAACAGTAGTAGGCCTGATTGCCAACAATAAGACAGCCTACAGGGAGGAGGTGAGAGTCCTGGCGGAATGGTGTCAGGAAAATAATCTCTCCCTCATCGTCAACAAAACTAAGGAGCAGATTGTGGACTTCTGGATTCTGCAGAGACAGCATGCCCCCATCCACATCGACTAGGGCGCAGTGGAGAGGGTGAAAAACTTCAAGTTCAAAAGCGTGCATATCACTGACAACCTGAAATAGTCCATCCACACAGATGGTATGGTAAAGAAGACTCAGGAGGCTAAAGAAATCCAGCTTGGCCCCTAAACCCTCACAAACTTCTCTACTTTAATATTTATATTTTTGACTACTTTTACTCCACTACATTCCTAAAGAAAAGATGTGCTTTTTACTACCATACACCCAAAAGTACTAGTTACGAATGCTCAGGCAGGACAGCAATGTGGTCCAACTCACACACTTATAACGAGTTGTCCTCCCTTCTGCCTCTGATCTGGCAGAATCAATAAATACAACTGTTGCATTTGTAAATGATGTCTGAGTGTTGGAGTATGGCCCTGTCTGTCCTTAATGTAAGGACTTTGATGCATTTACTTTTACATGAGACTGTTTACTAAGATAGTATTTCACTGGGTGACTTTCACTTGAGTCATTTTCTATTAAGGTATCTTTACATTTACTCAAGTATGACGATTGAGTACTTTTTCCACCACTGCTGCCGTCCAGTACCCAGCCCTGTATAATAAGTTCTGACTTATCTTTGACCTTCTCCCCCACCCTCAACCACTACAACCTAACTTCTCCCGTTAACCCACATCACACTGTCACTGTATGACCGTAGGGCAGAGGGTGGAAGGGGGTGAAGAGAGAAGGAGGAAGACATACAGACAGTGTTCTAGTAGATGCCTGTCTCCCCTATCGACTGTCTGTCTGTTAGTATAGGCATCTCATCCTATCCCTGCTCAGCCTAGTCCTCTGCTTCTTAACTCCTCTTCCTGACCTGTGGGTTACAGCCAATCCAGTTCCAGCAGCTTCTCTGGCTGACTGTCTGACTGTCTGAGTGGTTACGTTGCTAAACAGAGCGTTTTGGGGCTATGACTGGTTGGATATGAGAGCAGCGGGGCATGGGTTCTAGATCAGTGCCCGGTATTTGTTGTATTCCGTATTCTGATTATATACATGCGTGTGAGTTTTTGCCATGTGAAAGAGGGGAGAGGAGGGGAAAGGGGAAGTCTATGCATTTGTAATGAGAGTCAGGCCAGTGGGCATGTATCCATTAACTACTTATGGAGACGACAACACTATTAGAGAGAGAGTAGAGGAGAGGGATAGAGAGTAGAGGAGAGGGATAGAGAGTAGAGGAGAGGGATAGAGAGTAGAGGAGAGGGATAGAGAGTAGAGGAGATGGATAGAGAGTGGGAGTGGAGAGAGAGAGGGATAGAGAGTGGAGAGAGGTGGATAGAGAGTGGGAGTGGAGAGAGAGGAATAGAGAGTGGGAGTGGAGAGAGGTGGATAGAGAGTGGGAGTGGAGATAGGTGGATAGAGAGTGGGAGTGGAGAGAGGTGGATAGAGAGTGGGAGTGGAGAGAGAGGAATAGAGAGTGGGAGTGGAGACAGAGGAATAGAGAGTGGGAGTGTAGAGAGAGGAATAGAGGGTGGGAGTGGAGAGAGAGTGGGATTGGAGAGAGAGGAATAGAGAGTGGGAGTGGAGAGAGAGTGGGAGTGGAGAGAGAGGAATAGAGAGAGGGGGATAGAGAGGTGGAAAGATTGATGCAGAGTGAAGGAGAGAAGGTTTGAAAGGGGTATAGAGAATGATGGAGGGGCGTAGACTGGAATCAGGAAAAGAATGACAAGAGGGGTAATGGGGATATGAGTGGAGAAACGGTCAAGAGGGGGATAGAGAGAGATGGATAGAGTGATAGAGAAGAGTGGAGATGATGGAGCTTGGAGTGTGGAGACAGAGAGAGGTTTGTTTGCTATTTCTGTGATTTGGCGTTGAGAAACTTGTGGTGGAGAAAAGCTGTCACTGACTCAGACAGACAGACTGACAGACAGGGTGGAGGGAATGTCAAGAAACAAAATGTAATTAACTCACAAGATAGTCTGACAACACACACACACAATTAAGAACTCTAGTAGGGTAGCAGTATGTAAATGCACTCAAGCAGTGACAGGGCCCAAGCAAGGCCACACACACACTGACAGTGTATTGCTTTGTTTTACAGAGACAAGAGAGGACCGCACAAAGAGACTGTTCAGACACTACACTGTGGGATCCTATGACAACCTCTCCTCATACAGGTAAGACACACACACACACACACACTATGTGGTGTGATGCTGCTGTCATCTAGGGGTGAGACAGTGTCAGTGCATTCTGCTTGCATGAGTCCCACTCTCAACCCAGGCCTCATATAAAACTTGGATTATTGAAACATTCCCTTTGTGTGTGGGTGAGTGTCTCTCTCCCTCTCGTCCTTTGTCCCCCCCTCTCTGAATTGTACTGCCTGTGACATCAATCAGTAATAAAGGAGAGTGTGAGCGCTCACTCTCTTGTAAATCAGATGTGCAGGCTGGGAGTGAGGACAGCAGAACACTATAGGACTGTGTTCTGATGTAAATTCACTCTAAATGTCAGAGTTAGCTTGTTGAGAGAGAGAGAGAGAGAGAGAGAGAGAGAGAGAGAGAGAGAGAGAGAGAGAGAGAGAGAGAGAGAGAGAGAGAGAGAGAGAGAGAGAGAGAGAGAGAGAGAGAGAGAGAGAGAGAGAGAGAGAGAGAGAGAGAGAGAGAGAGAGAGAGAGAGAGAGAGAGAGAGAGAGAGAGAGAGAGAGAGAGAGAGAGAGAGAGAGAGAGAGAGAGAGAGAGAGAGAGAGAGAGAGAGAGAGAGAGAGAGAGAGAGAGAGAGAGAGAGAGAGAGAGAGAGAGAGAGAGAGAGAGAGAGAGAGAGAGGCTAGTTTATGGATCATGTCACCTCCACCTTACCCTGCCTAGACCCACTACAATTAGCATACCGCCCCAATATGACTCACTACGTACAATGGGTACAGAGTGAATCATGAAGAGTGTGTGAGAGCTAAGGCAGCAGAGGTGGCTCTGAATTGGGTAGAATGTCAAAGCTCTTGAATGGAAGTCTTTAGCATTATACTGTGAATGGCTACTTTATGGAACATTATTACGCGTCAGACTGTAATTACATTATGGAACATGATTGTTCTACATTGGATGCTAATATGAATGTAAGGAATATTTTTTAAATACCTGAGTAGTACTGTATCTAAACAGGAGTTCATAGAATAGAATTGTGAATGCAACATTAGCGCGATTCAGAGCATGATTGGTTGAACAGAAACAAAGCTATTCTGTAGCTATGAAGGGGAAAAGTTTAGAGCTGGTTGGATATACAGGATGTAGGCTAAGAGGAGGGGGAGGAGAGAAATATGTTGAACTGTATTTGTAAAACCCCTATATACACACACATATACACACAAACACATACACACACACAATACAGTACCAGTCAAAGGTATGGACACATCTACTCAATCAAGGGTTTTTATTTATTTTTACTATGTTCTACGTTGTATAATAATAGTGAAAACATCAAAACTATGAAATAACACGTATGGAATCATGTAGTAACCAAAAAAGTGTTAAAACAAAGTATATTTTAGAAAAGTATATTTTAGATTCTTCAAAGTAGCCTCCCTTTGCCTTGATGACAGCTTTGCACACTGTATATTAAGCAAGTCCTCTAGTTAAATTGTATCTCTGAAACCTCTGCTCCCTGACACAGGAAGGTTTTTCAGGGGTCTCCATGCCCCGTCAGCAAGGGCTCTGTCTACCCGGGGTAAGTGGCTGGGCAGTTGGCGTAACTAACAGCTAACACACGACTGAACTCCAGGTCTCCCATGCCAGTGTGTCTAGTGTTCAATTCACTAACTGTATGGGCTGTCTGGTGTCAGCAGTGGGATCTGACGGTCAGTCAACAGAATATTGGTGTTGCTGAGATTGGGACATGATGGTGCTTTTACTGTGTGGTAACAGAGTGCTAGAATGTCGCTGGGAATAGATGTTGTTGTGTTTAAACATTGAATTGTGTGGTGTGAATTGACACACACACACACACACACTCGTGACAACACTCATTAGTAATGAGATTTTTATACACCATGCAAAAGTAAACACAACATGCAACAATTTTAAAGATTTTACTGCACCCTCGTCGCCACCCCCTCCTTCCCTATTTCTCGTTGTCCATCTCCATCTTCTCCCATCCTTTTCTCTACCATCCCTGGCTCTCTGCTCTCTCCTTCATTCCCTCCTGTCTCTTCTCTCAGAGACTCTTACCTGCTGTCCCTCTCCTCTCTGCTCTCCAGTGATTACATCATAGAGGAGAAGAATGCTATGCTGCAGAAGAAAGAAAACGAAGGATTCGGCTTCGTCCTACGGGGAGCCAAAGGTAAACAAACATGTCAGAAAGGGCAGTAGTTGATAGAGTTTGGTATAAGGGTTTTGGCATGGATGGTAGTCGGGGCACAACTGGGGGCTGACCCTGCCCCCTCCCCCATAACAGCAGGGTCAGCCTCTAGTTGTCAACTGTGTCTGCGCTGAGCCTGCTGGCAGGGCAAACCCCGGCTATAAGCCAACCATTGTGAAGGAAGCCTGGAGGGTGCAGTTGATGGATAGGCCAGCAACCCAGTCGTAGACCAAAGTTGACCTGGCCCGCCATTGTGCAGCGTGTCTAGCGGGTGACTCGCTGTGGCAGTTTAATGGCTTCTCAACTACTGCCTGTTTGTCAGCCAGAAGTACAAAGGCGTGAAGATGGATGCTGTTTAAATACTTTGACGGTGGTTGATGAAGCAATTGGATTCAGGTGAGTGAGGCGGGCTTGTGGCTAATAAAGATTGGATGCAGGTGAGCAACTTGGCATAGTCACGGTTCAATGTCCATATGTGGAGTTCCTTGCCGATCGTGTACTTTCCAGTGCGGGTGTCTGGGCCCACATATGGAGTACCTGCTCCAGGGCTGCATTCCAATATGAATTTCCGTGCCCATCAGCCTGGAGTGACAAACACAATTTTCACAAAACTCAACTGTATACCTTCTTACTAAAGCAGGCTGTCCGAATCACCATCACGGCTGCGTCAAAATCCCTGCTACTATCTTCTAGGGTTGTAACATTCACCGATTCCCATTTGGTACACAGTAAGTTCTCCAGTGTTAAATCAACACTGATAAGCTGAGCTTCACTGTGCATGTAGAGAACTTGATAAGGAAGCTCAAGCTGAAAATAGGATTTTATTACCGGCATAAGGCTTGTTTTTCTTTTGAGGCCAGGAAGGAGCTGGTACGAGTTACATTACTGTCGGTTTCAGATTTTAGTGATGTTATATATATATATATATATATATATATATATATATATATATATATATATATATATATATGCAGGCCTCAGCCTGAATCAACTACCCTGAGAGCACTTGATTCAGTGTATCATGCAGCCCTCAGGTTCATTACAAATCAGAAACGTCTAACACATCATTGTGATCTCTACAGCGCTGTTGGCTGGTCGTCATTGACCTTGCGTAGGCTTAAACACTGGTAAACACTGATTTATAAGGCCATATTGGGTCAAATGCCATTTTATCTCTGTTCTTCTATAGTCAGGTCAGTAAATAAATATCAATTACGGTCCCATTCTCATTTGCTCCTAACAGTACCAAAAATGATAACAGTTCATGGTAGAAATAGTTTTAGTTACTTAGCACCGTGGTCCAGGAATTCTCTCCTGAACATTTTAAAATTTGATGATCTAGTTTTGTTGGTGGAGTTTAAACACTTGATGGATGTATATATCATAGAAGAGTGTAATTGTCTTTAGGACTGCTGTTTTTAGTCAAGACGTTTGTGTTTTTAATGTACAATGTAATTGTTGTACTGTATGTGTGTTTATAGTTTTGTTTAATGTTGTGTTAGTGTGTGTAAGTTGTTTTGTCTGAAACGTTGTTCCCCCTGCTGCTATTGGACCAGGTCTCTCTTGGAAAAGAGATGTTATCTCAATGAGAAAAAACCTGTATAAATAAAGGTAAAATAAATAAAAAAACACTGTGTTACATTTAACACTGGCCCAGTGTCTATACGGGTCCACACACTTTTCAGTGTTAAATTATCAGAGTTACCACCTGTGACTGTATTTGTTAGGGACAGAAACATTCATCCATTATTGCTTTCATCTATTTCCAGTTCTGTGTCCTTCACCAAGTGAGATCCCAAGTGAATATGTCATCATTAAACTGTAATTCTTCAACACAATACGTATTTCATAAGGCCTTGTTTTGAGTGCCTAGCTTTACCTAGTGATTGAGGAAACAACGTTTTCTGAACTTTGAAGCTTTCCAGCCAATTGTGTTGAAAATGGGTTCATTACACTGTGCTTCATTATCTGTTCACAATGCACATTAGGTACATCTGCTGGTCAGCAATAAATAGTAACGTGATTAACAGAGGATTTTTTTTCTCCACTGATTTTATCAAAGCTTCATGGCCAGCAGTAAGTCGTTTGCTTTAATAGACTACAATCAGTTGGATTACCAGGTTTGCATCTTACATCATGCTTTTCCTTTTTCACCTTCAAGTTTGCTCTCAAAAACAGAATATATGCCATTATTTAAGAAAGAAGCTAATACTACACTGAACAACAATATAAATGCAACATGCAACAATTTCTATTTTTTTACTGAGTTACAGTTGATATAAGGAAATCAGTCATTTGAAATAAATTCATTAAGCCCTGATCTATGGATTTCACATGACTATAGATATGCAACTGTTGGTCACAGATACCTTAATAAAATATGTAGAGCCGTAGATCAGAAAACCAGTCAGTATCTGCTGTGACCACAATTTGCCTCGTGCAGCAAGACACATCTCCTTCACATAGAGTTGATCAGGTTGTTGATTGTGGTCTGTGGAATGTTGTCCCACTCCTCTTCGATGGCTCTGCGAAGTTGTTGGATATTGGCAGGAACTGGAACACGCTGTCGTACACTTCAATCCAGAGCATCCTGAACTTGCTCAATGGGTGACATTTCTGGTGAGTGTGCCGACCATAAACAAACTGCAGGCCTTCTGACATGGGGTAGTTAGTGCATTATCATGCTGAAACAGTTGATGGCGGAAGATAAATGGCACAACAATGGGCCTCAGGATCTCGTCATGGTATCTCTGTTCATTCAAATTGCCTTCAATAAATCCAATTGTGTTCATTGTCTGTAGCTTATGCATGATCATACCATAACCACACAGCCACCAGAGGGCACTCAGTTCCTAATCTTGACATCAGAAAACCGCTCGCCCACATGATGCCAAACATGTTGTCAGCGGTTGTGAGGCTGGTTGGACGTAATGGCAAATTCTTGGCGGCAGCTTATGGTAAATTCTCTGGCAGCAGTTCTGGTGGACATTCCTGCAGTCAGCATGCCAATTACATGCTCACTCAAAACTTGAGATATCTGTGGCATTATATTGTGTGAAAAAAAATCCACATTTTAGAATGGCCTTTTATTGTTCCCAGCACAAGGTGCACCTGTGTAATGGAGAAGGAACGGATAAATGCTCGCTAACAGGGATGTAAGCAAATATGTACCCAAAATATGAAAGAAATAAGCTTTTTTTTGCGTATGAAACATGGGAGCAACATGTTGCATTTCTAGTGTTGTTACGGTATCTACAGTATCCCGTAGAGTTTTGTTCAGTTCAAATAAAACAACTTATTTGAAGAACAGTGCAGAAAGTGTGGTTTCACATTTAAAAAATGGTGTGCTTTCAATGGGATTCCACCTTATTATCACATCACTGAATGTTCCATGTTTCCCTACTCTGCCTGCTAAACTATTGATCAGGTGAAATTACATGTACAAAATCCTAATTATATTTATAAGCATGGTATCCAGTAGAGGTTGGTGTTTGAAAGCAGCTTAATCAAAGAAAGCACCGGAACCACAGCAAAATCAGTGAGATCTCGCATTTAGCAACACACGGTTTGAAAAAGCGCTTGATCAAGCTAAGCTTCCGACGTCACTGATAATGACGTACCTCTGTTAAAGTGATACAGGCATCAGCACACTGTTTCAAAGTTAGCTGCTGTAAAACATAACATCACTAGTTTTATCCTATTACAGTGGCCTGAAACTCATGGTTTACAGGAAACATCAGGCTTGCAAAGTGATGTGTAATTCCTATTGGATTCCAGCCAGAGTGGGGATATTCAACATTGTAAAAAAGTTATTGTCACCAGCAACTTGCATTCAAATTGACTGTTGGGTTGGGTAGACTATGAGACTACATAAAGCATTTAAACTATTTCAGTAACGGGTGCAATAAATAAATTCAAGTAACAAATTGTATTAGTTTAGAAAAGTGTATATTACTTATATTTTAGTAGAATAAGATGAATAACTGAATCAATGTTCATGAAAAAACATATAACATGTAATGAAACAAACAATTCTAAATATTAACCTGCAGTAGAGCATTCTGGGAAATGTGACAATGATGGGCATGGTTTGGGTTTATCACTGGTTATTAACACCAACACTGGGGTTCTGTTACACCAGTGATTAAGGAGTTAATTTAACACCTGAATCAACACTAGAAATGTGACACTGAAAAATCAACACTGGCCAACTTGCTGTGTAGTTTTTATTTTAACTTTCAGTGAAGATGTTTGGGTAATGTTGATTATTTCACAACGAATACAGCAATCACTTTCATGTTCAAAACCATTTTCATACAGGGGTGAAATCCAAAGTTGTGCTAAACATTCATTGGCTATTCATGTCGTAGCTCATTTTTACAACTCTTTTCATCTCCAAAAATGACAAGTTAATTAGTGGGTTGTGGTGGTTTCAGATCAAAAGTGGGGGGTCAAAAAGTACACATTCCTCCCCCTAATCTGATAGTAGGCTGGTAGACGCCCAGTCTCCCTCTGGTGCTTACATACAATATAGGCATACTGTACACATGTACAAACCCACACACACACATATAGAAGTCAGCTCAGACAGATCTAGCTCAGAGATCGAGCTCTTCAGCTCCTTCAGCAGCAGATTTGAATTTAGAATGGAAAATGAATGTGTTTATGCAACAAATGTTAGTGCATCACATCAAACCGAAACGCATTGATTCGTTCCTCTAATCAAACCAAATCACACCAAATTTTTTAATTCTAAAGCGTATTGTTCCTGTATCATATCGGAGCCCAAGTATCTATATCAATACGTATTGGATTGTCTTGAAAGGGAAAGATACGTCTTCAAATCGTAGCCTGTCTGTGAGCCCCTCTGTAGGTGTTCTGAGTGTGGGTTGATGCGAGGAGTTCTATACACCTATCACTGAGTCACACAGTATGACTAATTCTCTGTGAGTCAACGCGACTGTCTTTGGTCAACACCACATTGTCTCTCTCTCGCTCTCTCTAGCTCTCACTCTCTCTCTCTGTGTGTGTGTGTGTGTCTAGCCCCTGTGGTGTGTGTGTGTGTGTGTGTGTGTGTGTGTGTGTGTGTGTGTGTGTGTGTGTGTGTCTAGCCCCTGTGGTGGTGTAATCCTAGGAAGAGCTGTCAGTTGAATACCCCATCTGTTCCTCACACATGGTGTTCATGGAGACAGAAATGAGTATCTTTCTCTCAATTCTCTCCATTTTTCTTTTTCCTCCTGTCTTTTTTCTCATTGACTCCTTCACTGTTTGATCTATTCCACTTTTTTCTGTCTCTAATTATTGTTTTACCTCCTCCCCTCCCTCTTCTTTATTAGTCTCTCAGCTTTACTATTAGTCATTATCAGCTACTACTTTACCTGCACACACACACACACACACACACTTTGCACTACTGCACGTGCCAGCTCCCCATGCTGGTTACTATAGCAACCCCTTGTGGGCACCTTGCCGGAAGTCTGAGTGTGTTTTCTGCTCCTCCATCTCAAGCAGACATATCCTCCTCTACGTGTGTATTTGGACAATGAAGCTAAAATGTTACATTTGGCTCTATACTCCAGCATTTTGAATTTCTGATCATATGTTTCATACGAGGTGACAGTACACAATGTCACCTTTTTGTGTGTGGGGGGGTATTTTCATACATATCTGATTAACCGTTTAGAAGTCAAAGTACCCCCCATTTCAAGCTGTCATGTGCACAAGCAAAGTGAAATGCCTTTCTTGCAAGCTCTAAACCTAATAATGCAGCAATCAATCACAAAATAGCAAAAATAGACTATGGCTTTCCTCCTGATCAACGAACAGTTGACATGTCGAGCCAAGAGATGTTCTCTGTCCATCTGTCTCTCCCTCCCTAGTTCCTCTCTACATCCTCCTTAGCAATATTTCAATTTGTCTACTCTTTTTCTCCTCCTGTTCCAATTTCTATCACTCATCTTCCCCCCCTCTACATGTATCCCTCTCTTCCACTCCTCTTCTTCTCCCTCTTCCTCCATGTTCCCGAGTGCCTCAGATAGAACTGAATGGATTACCTTTCCTAGTGGGGTCAAGTCGCACACACACCGACACACACACACATACTGCAGCTACCTCTGGGAGCTCTGCTGTGTAAGTGGTATAGTTGGACTCAGTCCAGGATTAAGTGGAGGGTGTGAAGTGCACAGTAGACTATCCTCAGGCAGAGGCACACTCAGCTAACGAGTCAGGAGTGTGCTTACATGAGTTTCTGTGATTTTTTTATTTTGTGTGTGTGTGTGTGTGTGTGTGTGTGTGTGTGTGTGTGTGTGTGTGTGTATGACTAATTCTCTGTGAGTCAACGCTACTGTCTTTGGTCAACACCACATTGTCTCTCTCTCGCTCTCTCTAGCTCTCACTCTCTCTCTGTGTGTGTGTGTCTAGCCCCTGTGGTGTGTGTGTGTGTGTGTGTAATCTGATTTTCAGTGTGAGAGTGGATAAAGAAATATGGTTGAGTGAAAGGGTCTCTCTCTCCCTGTCACACCATCTCACCCTTCACTGTTACTAATACACTATAGAACACACTGTAGAGTCCACCTCACCTCTCACTGTTCCTAATACACTATAGAACACACTGTAGAGTCCACCTCACCTCTCACTGTTCCTAATACACTATAGAACACACTGTAGAGTCCACCTCCCCTCTCACTGTTACTAATACACTATAGAACACACTGTAGAGTCCACCTCTCCTCTCACTGTTACTAATACACTATAGAACACACTGTAGACTCCATCTGACCTCTCACTGTTACTAATACACTATAGAACACACTGTAGAGTCCATCTGACCTCTCACTGTTACTAATACACTATAGAACACACTGTAGAGTCCACCTCACCTCTCACTGTCACTAATACACTATAGAACACACTGTAGAGTCCACCTCACCTCTCACTGTTACTAATACACTATAGAACACACTGTAGAGTCCATCTGACCTCTCACTGTTACTAATACACTATAGAACACACTGTAGAGTCCACCTCACCTCTCACTGTTACTAATACACTATAGAACACACTGTAGAGTCCACCTCACCTCTCTCTATTATAAACACACACACACTTGCTGCTGTTTGTGTCTAACTCTGTGTGTAACTCAGATGGCAGATGTGTGTGGGTTTTTCTTAAGACAGCATGTAAACTATATATACAAAACTATGTGGAGACCCCTTCAAATGAGTGGATTTGGCTATTTCAGCCACAACCGTTGCTGACAGGTGTATAAAATCGAGGGCACAGACATGCAATCTCATCAACAAACATTGGCAGTAGAATGACCATACAGAAAAGCTCAGTGACTTTCAACATGGCAACGTCATGGGAAGCCACTTTTCCAACAAGTCCATTCGTAACATTTCTGCCCTGCTAAAGCTGTCCTGGTCAAATGTACATGCTGTTATTGTGAAGAGGAAACATCTAAGAACAACGGCTCACTACCGAGTTCCAAACTGCTCTGGAAGCAACGTCAGAACAAGAACTGTTGGTTGGGTTTCCATGGCCGAGCAGCCGCACACAAGCCTAAGATCACCATGAACAATACCAAGAACCGGCTAGAGTGGTGTAAAGCTCGCTACCATTGGAGCAGTGGAAACTCGTTCTCTGGAGTGATTAATCATGCTTCACCATACAGAAGTCCGATGTACAAATCTGGGTTTGGCAGATGCCAGGAGAACGCTACCTGCCCCAATGCATAGTGCCAACTGTACAGTTTGGTGGATGAGGAATAATGGTCTGGGGCTGTTTCTCATGGTTCGGACTAGACCCCTTAGTTCCAGTGAAGGGAAATCTTAATTCTACAGCATACAATGACATTCTAGACGATTCTGTGCTTCCAACTTTGTGGCAACAGTTTGGGGAAGGACCTTTCCTGTTTCAGCATGACAATGCCCCTGTGCACCAAGCGAGGTCCCTACAGAAATGGTTGGTTGAGATCGGTGTGGAAGAACTTGACTGGCCTGCACAGGGCCCTGGCCTCAACCCCATCGAACACCTTTGGGATGAATTGGAACGCCGACTGTGAGCCAGGCCTAATCATCCAACATCAGTGCCCGACCTCACTAATGTCCTTGTGGCTTAATGGAAGCAAGTCCCCACAGCAATGTTACAACATAAAGTGGAAAGCCTTCCCAGAAGAGTGGAGGCTGTTAAAACAGCAAAAGGGGGACCAACTCCATATTAATGCCCATGATTTTGGAATGAGACGTTCAACGAGCAGGTGTCCATATAGTTTTGGTCATGGAGTGTATCTCTCATGATTCAGTGAGTATACCTTGTGGAATATTCTGAGATTAATATGTGTGTTTCTTGTGTTGAAACATCTGTCAATTTCTGTATCTAAATCGAGTCATCCTCTCTCTGTGTTCCCAGCTGAGACACCCATTGAGGAGTTCACCCCAACACCAGCATTCCCTGCCCTCCAGTACCTGGAGTCTGTCGATGTGGAGGGAGTGGCCTGGAGGGCAGGGCTTAGGACAGGAGACTTCCTCATAGAGGTAACCATATCCCCTCTACTCTCCAACCCCATGGACTACCGCCACTGCCTCTCAGCTCTTTGTCTGACCACCAGCCATGTGTGTGTGTGTTTGTGCCTTGTATGTCCCGCTTGTGTCTTCCAGGTGCACGGGGTGAACGTGGTGAAGGTGGGCCATAAGCAAGTGGTGTCTCTGATTAGACAGGGGGGCAACAGCCTGCTGATGAAGGTGGTCTCTGTCACACGCAAACCTGAGTCTGAGGAGGTAGTCCGCAAGAAAGGTGAGCAATGTGTCTATATGAGTCCTATTTTGAGTATCTATCACAGGAGGTTGGTAACACCTAAATTGGGGAGAACGGGCTTGTGGTAATGACTGGAGCAGAATAAGTGGAATGGTTTCAAACACATCAAACACGTGGTTTCCAGGTTTTTGATGCCATTCCATTTACTCCGTTCCGGACCATCATTATGAGCTGTTCTCCCCTCAGCAGCCTCCTGTGATGGTATGCAGCCTCCTTCTGGAGTGGACAGGGTGAAAAGTGGGACTTCCACTACTGCCTGTCCCTCATTGCAGATGTAATCTCCTCTTCCTCCAGTCCGGTGTCCCATTATTAGCTGCTCCATGTATTTGATCTTTAGCACATAGCCATTTGATTCTTAAATGACAGCTTCTGTATTAGTATGTTGTCATGGAAATGGCAGTTGACACTAGATGTATGGAAGTAGGATCTGTATGTTCCTGTCACCAAGGTGATTTCACCACGTTGCCACACTGTAAATTCATGTGGTTTCCATGTCAACGGCATCTCATCATCTTTCTGCAAAACATCTCCCACTCACTCCTGCTAATACAACCTCGGGAAAGTGTGTGTGTGCGTATGTGTGTGTCTCTGTGTGTGTCTCTGTGTGTGTCTCCTTGGGTGGGAGAGAGAGAGACAGATAGCTCTGACCTACTTCCATCTGGACAGTAGATAGCAGATCTGTCTTAGTGCCAGTATGTGCCTCCCCCCGCTCCTACACACACACACACACACACACACACACACACACACACACACACACACACACACACACACACACACACACACACACACATGAGAGAGATAAATGAAAGAGAGCAGCAGAGTGGTAGCTGTGATATGGAGGTCTTTGAGTAGTCAGTCAGTGATTGGTGATCTGTGAATCGTCTAGTCATTACAAATATATAGTCCTCCTGTCACTAGAGACAGTACACTGGTCCATGTGGAACTGACCATGACAGACCTGCTTTGCTGTTTTTTGCTGTTTTTTAAGGATGATTTTCATGTCCAGCATATTGTTTTTTAAGGATGATTTTCATATCCAGCATATTGTTTCTTAAGGATGATTATCATATCCAGCATATTGTTTTTTAAGGATGATTTTCATATCCAGCATATTGTTTTTTAAGGATGATTTTCATATCCAGCATATTGTTTTTTAAGGATGATTTGTATATCCGGCATGTTGTTTTTTAAGGATGATTTGTATATCCGGCATGTTGTTTTTTCCAAGAGCTTCTATTTTTTTGACTAGAAATGTGGAATATTTCTCGTTCTGGTGATGTTTTTGCCGGTGAGTGAACTAATCTGATCCTATACAGTGACAACAATATTAAACCTGAGTATACTGAGCTGATAGCACAGGAGGTTGGTGGCACCGTAATTGGGGGAGGACGGGCTCGTGGTAATGGTTGGAGCGGGATAAGTGGAATGGTATCAAAAACATTAAACACATGATTTCTATGCGTTTGATGCCATTCCTTTCGCTCCGTTCCAGCCATTATTATGAACCGTCCTCCCCTCAGCAGCCTCCTCTGGAGAAATGAGTTGGTTATGAAGACGTTCATCTTGGTCATGATGAAGTCCCCACATGCTCTCGTCACTCTAGAGGACTCAGGCGTGTACAATGTGTGTTGGGGGGTGAGAGGGGGCAATGGACAGGGCAGAGACGGTAGACAGATCTGAGAGATGTAAGCACCCCATGGGGTTCTGCTGAGCTGGCTTTGCTCTGCCTGGTGATTCTGTGATGTTCTAAGCTGTTCTAAGCTGTGTTCAATACTCTAACAGGCTGCTCCAAGGGGACCTTCTCTGCAGTTTGTAACTCTGCAGACACTCTCACACACTCTCGCAATCCCCCCCCCCCCTTCTCTATCTCTCTCACACACAAGCCTCTGCGTCAAACCCTGCTAACGCCATGGTAACCATAGCAACAATGCTGCGTGCTTGAATTAAGCATTGCAATACACTTTCTCTAGCGCTCTCTCTCACTCTCCGTACTTTACATGAATATGCTGACCGGTGATGAAGTGATACTGTACGGACTAGATTAGATCAGATCTATAGCTGCTCAGTATAGCAGCGTAGCCAGGCTGTGGTGGCATCCAGATGTTCTGCTGATCTGTTGTTGCTCTCCACAGTGGTGCATTGAGACGGGACTGGCTGGTTGACAGTATGTTGAATGAGGTATATTGTATTGTGCAGAGACTGGGAGGTATGCTGCTGTATTTTAACATGTTCAGATGATACAGTGTGTTGGGTGGCGGACTGTAGCATAGATTTCATAGGCTGTGCGGTGTATTTTAGCTGTGATCATGTGTAGCTGCACATGCAATGTAGCACAGCGGGAGGTATTGCACTGTAGTAGTTGACGCTGTGATGGCATGGGCTATCTGTTTTGAGGGATTGATTTGTAGCTTGTTAACAGTCAGCTTTTCTCCTGTTATTTGGATGTGGACTGGATAGTATAGTAATAATATGTAGGTGTTTGGTATTGGTTGTGGACTGGTGCAGCACTAATAGTGAGCTGATTTGTAATAGTTAGTAGGCTTTGCAAGGTTCCTCCGAGTTTTTGGAGGTTAGAGGAGATGTGTGTATTCGGACTGGTGTGAGTGGTGTGCTGGTAGTGTATCAAGGGATTTCTGAGCTGTGGGATCTACAACTTCTTCCTCTGCCAAGGCCGCATGGCACAATGTACTCCCCACCGAAGTGTTCAGTGGGGTGGTGAGTGTGAGTGTGTCTGTGTGTTTGACGGAGGGAAAGAGAGAGTTACGATGAAGAAGAGTGTGTCTACCCGCAGCCTGAACAAGTCGTCCAGCTTTCCGCAGGCTGACCAGAGAAAGGCTGTGAAGACAGGATGGAGCGTTCGGCTGGGCCACACTCGCAGGGCGCTGATCAGCAGGGCCAAGGAGCCTTCCTCCTCACCCTCAACATCATCATCTTCACCCTGCCTTTTCTCCACAGCTCCCCCGCCACCCAAAAGAGCCCCCAGCACCACCTTGACGCTGCGCTCCAAGTCCATGACTGCCGAACTGGAGGAACTGGGTGAGTGTGAGAATAAAGATGCAAACATTCAAACACATATGTCCCCACTCTGTCTCTCTCTGTCTCTCTCTGTCCCCACTCTGTCGCTCTCTGTCGCTCTCTGTCTCTCTCTGTCTCTCTCTGTCTCTCTCTGTCCCCACTCTGTCCCCACTCTGTCTCTCTCTGTCTCTCTCTGTCTCTCTGTCCCCACTCTGTCTCTCTCTGTCTCTCTCTGTCTCTGTGTCTTTGTCTCTCTCTCTCTCTCTCTCACTTCACCTTTTTCATAAAAATATGCTTCCTGCCATAACACAATTTAGAACATGTCTTTAGCTCTGAAAGCATAATCTTGTCTTTCTTCTTAACTTTTGATATTTCCTTTCTCTCTTTGACTCACTCACTCACTCACTCTCTCTTACACACACACACACATCCTGACCCACATTTTCTGTCCTCTCTTTTCCCAAGCTTCTGTCCGGAGGAGGAGAGGAGGTGAGTCTGAGTGGAGACCTGTTGAGGCATCATCATGACCTCTCTGAGCATCACAGCCTGACACACTGTTCAATATGGATGAAGCACCGGCACGGCGTGGGCACTGAGCTCTGAGTCAGTCAGTCAGAACCTGCTCCTCAATCTTGAGGCTCACAAAGATTATAGACTCAGACGCTGTACCCCTCTGATCCAGTGGAGGCTGCTGAGGGGAGGACGGTTCATAATAATGGCTTGAGTGGCGCAAATGGAATGGCATCAAACTATGTGTTTGATAGATGTTATACCATTCCACTGATTCTGCTCCAACCGTTACCACAAGCCCGTCCTCCCCAATTAAGGTGCTACCAACCTCCTGTGCTCTAATCCAACATAGTGAAGGTTTCTTTAGTTGTGTGATGTGCATGGTGTAACTGTCAATTCTAAATATATTTGAACATGTGTAGACCTGCATGGTTGTGTTGATATTGTGTGGCGTTGTGACATTTTCTAGTTTCTAGATGTCTGACAGGGACTAGGGGCCGTGCATTGTGTGCAAACACTCACAATTTGTCATGTAGAAAGTATCTTGGTCCGTACATGCTGGGTATCTTTATTCAGAATGTGTTGTCCGTGTGATCCCTGTACAGAAAGGCTAGATGAGATGCTAGCGCCCCAGGAGCATTTGACGTTACGTTCCCAGCCCACAGAGGCCGACTACAGAGCTGCTACTGTCAAACAGAGACCTACCGGCAGGAGAATCACATCAGCAGAGATCAGTGTGAGTTCACATAGACACACGTGTGCAGAAACACATTGATGCATACTCTCTCTCTCTCTCCCACGCACGCACACACACACACACACACACATATACACACACATTCACACACACAGCCATTCTGGAACAGAGACCTACAAGCCGCAGAATAACATCAGCATGTACAGTATATACCCTCCCACATACTCATATACCATACATACTGTTTTGTATATAATATGCGTCTGAAACCTTTTTGTGAGTGTGTGTGTGTCTGTGTGTGTGTTTCAGTCGCTGTTTGAGAGGCAGGGCATGGCACTACATGGTGGGCTCCACCCAGGGATAGAGAGGGCTCATATGCAGCTGCCTAGAGGGATGTCCAGGACCAAGTCATTTGGTAACACCTTTCACCTTTAGTACAGTACCTAGTCAATAACTTGGCAACTATAGTGCATAATTTCTGTACTACTTTAGACATTCTAACTATTTCTGTCCTTTGCCCCCTGACCTCTCCAGGTGCGACTGAGGAGGACCGACTGTCGGCTTTGGCTGGAGAACACCGTTTCCCCCGGAGCTCTTCCATGACTGACAGCCTCCGAGACCACTCCCACTCCCATTCTATCCCGCCCCCTCCCCAGACTGCCCCCCCTCCTCCCCCCTCTCTCTACTACCTGGACACTGGCCCTCCCCCCTCCTTCTGCCCCCCTCCTCCCCCTGCCAGGGGTCAAGGTCAAGGTCATGATCCTGGAGGTCGTTCCAGCTTCAAGCCCTCCTCCCTGGACCTGGACCGGCCCTACGACCCATCGCACCGCCAATCCTCCCATCTCGAACGCCAGAAGAAGACAAGGTCAATGATAATTCTACAAGACTCCTCCCACTTACCCGTGGAGCCCACCGACATCCCCCGCCCCTCTGCCTCTGCTACACCACCCGAGCGAATTAAAAGGAAAGGACGGGTGATTGACAACCCGTACGCCAATGTGGGCCAGTTTAGTATTGGGTTGTACACGCCCACCAAGCCCCAGCGCAAGAAGAGCCCTCTGGTGAAACAGCTACAGGTAGGTTAAGTTGTTGATTTCTTTATTCTGATTATTAGCTGTTACTGTAGCAAGTGAACAAAGTTTGTTTTGAAGTTGAAGTTTCTAATTTCTTGTCATCTCTACCCCTCCAGGTGGAGGACGCTCAGGAGAGAGCCAGCATCGCCTTGGCTGCCGCCCACTCCCGAGAGCCCTCCCCCTCAGGTCGACACCCACACACCCACGGCCACACACACACCAGCCGGGCCGACTACTACCAGCAGCAGCTGATGGTGGAGCGCGAGCGTATGCGTCTCCAGGGAGAGGCCCTGCTGCAGGGGAAAGGGCCGTTCGCTGCCGCTATCGCCGGCGCTGTGAAGGACCGAGAGCGCCGTCTAGAGGAACGGAGGAAATCAACAGTCTTCCTGTCGGTGGGGACCATGGAGGGGGGGTCTGGGTCTGTCCCTGAGGCCCCCTCCTACACCACATCTCGCTCCATCGATGAGCGCCTGCTCAGCAGAGAATTTGGCCAGCTGCCACCCCCTGCCCTGGCCCTGCGTCCCTCACCTGGTGGCACTACCTTCATCCACCCACTCACAGGGAAGCCCCTGGATCCTAACTCGCCCCTGGCTCTTGCGCTGGCCGCAAGAGAGCGGGCACTTACCTCCCAGACCCAGTCCCCCGCCAGCAGCCCTGAGCCCAGGACTAAACAGGAAAGGGCTGGGGCTGGGGCTGGAAGTCAGGGGGCTTCGCTCTTCATCGACAGCCAGACCAAAGAGCCTCAGCATGGGGATGGGAGTCCGGGGTCACCCCAGGCTGGTAAACCCCAGTGGGGAGCATCCTCACCCACCTTGCTTCGCCAGGAGATGGAGGGAAGAGTAGAGGAGAGGAAGGAGGAGCGGAGAACGGAGGATAAGAAGAGTTTGTTGATCAGTATCATGGACACATCCCAACAGAAGACGGCTGGACTAATCATGGTCCATGCCACCAGTAACGGCCAGGCAGTGGGGCTGGAACCAGGGCTGGAGCAGACCCCCACCTCCACAGCCACCGAGCCCAGTAAACTCTCCCTCAGTCGGGTTCCATCGCCCAGCCCTTCTGCCTCTCAGCCCCAGGCCCAGCCCCAGGCCCAGCACCAGGCCCAGCACCCCTCCAGCCCAGCCCAGGCTACCTTGGCCCAGGGCAGTTCAGAGGAAGATGTGGAGCCCTACACAGTGAACCTACCTCCAGCCATGCTGTCCTCAAGTGATGAGGAGACCAGAGAGGAGCTGAAGAAGATCGGGGTGCTCCCACCTCCGGATGAGTTTGCCAACGGGTTGTTGGCCAAGGCACAAGCACTGGAACAAGCCCAAGCCCAAGCCCAAGCCCAGGGGACCCCTGTACCCCAGTCTAAATCCGTCACATCTCCCACAACATCTACCACCCCTACTCCCCTCACCCCTTCCACCACCACCCCAACCCCCAGCCTGACCCCCACCCAGCCTCAGGGCCCTCCTCTCCAGCCTTCCCCCGGAGGAGCAGTCGTCTCAGGGAAGCCCTCGGACCCGGACCAGCCCCATCCTCCAGCCCTGCTGGCTGAGTCTGGTTCAGCAGCAGACTCTGGTGTGGAGGAGGCAGACACACGCAGCTCCAGTGAGAGAGAGCGAGACCACCACCTGGAGACCACCAGCACCGTGTCCACCGTCTCCAGCATGTCCACTCTGTCCTCGGAGAGTGGTGAGCCCGCCGATACACATACCTCCTATGCCGACGGGCAGACCTTTGTGCTCGACAAGCCACCAGTGCCTCCCAAGCCCAGGCTAAAATCCCACATCGGAAGCAGTAAAGGCCCGGTAACCTTCAGGGACCCGTTGCTAAAGCAGAGCTCTGACAGTGAGCTGTTATCCCAGCAGCAGGCAGCTGCTCTTGCTGCAGCAGCGGCCGGAGGGGCAGGGCTGGGGCATGGAGGCCTTGGGTCTGGAGGCCTTGGGTCTGGAGGCCTGGGGTCAGGCTCTATATCTGGTCTGGTGGGAGGCCCTGGGAGGCCCCGCTACCTATTCCAGAGGAGGTCCAAGCTGTGGGGGGACCAGATGGAGGCGCGAGGACCCGGGGTGGGGTTAGGGATGGGGAGTCTTGGCAGTCTAGGGGGGTTGGGGCTAGGGCTGGGGGGTGAGGAGGGAGGCAAACCATCGGTGATTGGGGAACTGAGTTCCAGACTGCAGCAGCTGAATAAGGATACCAGGTCTCTGGGGGAGGAGGAGCCACTGGGGGCATCGCTGGACCCTGGGAGGAAGTCCCCTGTGACAGGCGCCAGGTAAGACAGGAGAGAGGGAGGCTAACTGAACATGGCCAAACCAATCTTAGGCCCTATTCAAGTACTTCTGAGATTCCTTTTTCCCTTCCTTTAAGTAATTAAGAATCTCTTGGGTGGATTAAAGCAAGGCTCCATTAGGCTACACAGCTTTCACATATCCACTCAGCTGTTCAAAAAGCTTCATATTCAGTTTAAAGGTTAAAAGGATTCAAAAACATCTGTAAATATTACATTCTAATTATCACTGCTGGCCTTGTTGTGCATGGTTTGCTCTCTCCCATTATAACGTATGCCACTGCCACCATACCCCCTGCACAGCAAACTGCGGTGGTGAGTAAGAGAGACTGAGGATAGAAGACATGCCTAGCTAATGCTACAATGTTAGCATTAACTTTCCTTAGCAATGCGAGTGCAAACAGGCCCTTTCATTAGCAATCCCCATTCCTCTCTGGTACAGCATAGATGGTACAGAAAGGTGAGATAATAGATCATAGGATTCGGGTTGAGGTTACGCTTAGACAGTTGGCTGTGGAACCTATGGAGTGATTGTACGACACACCATTTTGGGAGGATTTGTTTTTTTTTCAGGTTTTTGTTCTTTCATTGTTCTACTGAAAGTCCTTTGTATTCCTACAGATGTTACAAGGACACGGATGGGAGTAAACTTTAAGTTTATAGCCACTAGGGTAAACCCAAACTCATTGTATTATTCATTTCCCAACCAGCCTATTAACTAACCCCATGGGAATGAAATAATTTACCGATTTTGTTTATTTTATTTCTCAAACCGCCATCAGTTGTTACCTTGTTGGCATGATCCACTTCCTGACGTTTCGACCAATAAAATTAGACATCAGGCTTACTGTACACTAACTAATTAATCACTTCCTGTAGAGGACCATAAAACATGACTAAATGTTATAATTAAGCAATAAGGCACAAGGGTTGTGGTATATGGCAATATACCACGACTAAGGGCTGTTCTTAGCACGACGCAACGCAGGGTGCCTGGATACAGCCATTAGCCGTGGTATATTGGCCTTATACCATAAACCCCCTTGTGCCTTATTGCTATTATAAACTGGTAGCCAATGTAATTAGAGCAGTAAAAATACATGTTTTGTCATAGCCGTGGTATATGGCTGTCAACCAATATACCACGGCTGTCAGCCAATCAGCACTCAGGGTTCAAACCACCCAGTTTATAATTCCAAATATAATACATGTTTAACCTATGTACTGTAGGCATGTAGTACTGGATCTCTCTAACACGCCACCATTATAATGTAAAATATATATATATATATATTCAATAACTGATTGGAGTTTTAAAGATTCTCTCCAATGTACATTACATTCTTTCATTGACAATTCTAAGTCTAGACTGAGTAAACTTCAGATCATCTCAAATAATTATATGATGTAATCCCATACAGTATAGAGATTATAGACCACCTGAAACATGCTGAGTTCTAAACTGTTTCCATGGTGACAGCATTGGCCTGCTTTCAACAGTCACCTTTGTTGTATCTAGTCAGTAAATCAGCTCTAAATCTCACTCAATAAAAAACAGTGTGTGTGTGCATGTGTGTGTGCATGTGTGTGTGCATGTGTGTGTGTGTATGTGTGCAGGGTTGGTCGGTTGGTGCAAACAAGGTAACACAGGGCCTGGAGGGATGCACTTCCTGAATACTTCTTCTCATCTCACGCACATACACACTCTCACCTCTGACCTGTAGGCCCTGACCTATGACCCTGCCAGCCCCCCCCCCCCCACACCTCCCTCTCTCCTACATGCAATGCTCAGCTGGAGTGGGTAAAAGTTGCTTCTAACCACTGATAAAGGATCAATTTGTTTTTTTAACACCAAAATGTTTTAAAGATGGAATCTGCAGTAGGGGAAATAGCACCAGTGTCTGTCCCACTGTCATTGTTATATTTTGGGATGCTGACAGGCAGAGGTGAGGAGCGTCGTGCAACATGCTATAATAAATTGCAGTACATGTTCTGCTGTTCTATCACCGTGCAATGATATCTGAGGCAATAAAACCGTGTTCGTTGTGTTGCAGTCATTTCTTTGTTGTTGTAATATCACAAACAGACTTGGCAGTGTCACCATTAAGGATTCCAGCTTTAAATTCGGATTGGGGCTAGGTTAATCTGATCCTAGATCTGTGGTTAGGGTTAACATATACAGTACCTCAACTACCTCCTTAGATTGCTTTCATCTCTCTCATCTTTGCCAGCTCCCATGTTCACTCCCTCCTTCCACTATGGTCTGCTGGCTGCTTACAGGGATAGTACAACCCAAAAATCTTAGTCTGTCAGATACCAAATATACGCGAGACTGCAGACTTCTCCTAATGCATATACAATAGCAGGATCTGCACATATACAACATCATCTACACAATATCATCTACATAAATGGCATAAACTACATGACTTTTAGCTCAACTTTTTAGGTATAAAAACATCTGATATATTTTTGGAGTGAACTATCCCTTTAACGTTCAGAGAGATTGGGCTAAATTAATGATCCTGCCCCCTCCCCTCACCTGACAAATCAACTTCAAGCTCAAGCACATCAGCAGAGATACAGTGGGATGAACCGTTGCCTGCTGTTGAAATACTGTGCATTAGTTGTTTTTACTAGTTTGGTCTTACTTATTTTAGTATATTAGATCTTATGTTGATCATGATTGTTTATGATGTATGTAGGTGATTGTGGTTATACAGTATCAAATAGCTTAGATTTAGTTAGTGTAAGGCTCAGTTAACCAACCTTATTAGCAGCAATAGTCTTCTTTCAGGAGTTTTCAGATGTATCTCAATAGTCTAAAATGCCTTCCTCTCCTCACCACCTCTCCTTCATCTGTATTGAATTGAGCTGAACAGGTGAGCGCAACATAGGCGATGGCTTCTTGGAATTCGCTTTCACCTGTCCAGTTCTTTCATATGATGCGGTGACTATGAAGTAAAGAAGGGAAGAGGAAGGCAAGGTGAAGAAAGGAAGTGGTTTTAGGACTATTGAGATGCAGACCTGATGCCTTTGTTTGTCTACTGAGCAGGAGGACCAATTATGACCACCAGTACCACCCTGACCTGGTTGTGGATAGGAACAGTAGTGGCGGCCTGCGAGCTCGCCTCATCTCTCTCTCCATGAAGCTCAGCAATGTTCTCAGATAAGGTGCTGAGGGACACTACTATTATAGCATTCTATAGAGTAGTCATGGTCAGTCATGTAGCGTACCAGCAAAGCAAATGTGTTAGTTAGATGTTTCACCATGTGTTTGAAGTAAGTATCACATCCCGTCAACTCAACCAATCCCAGAGCTGGACTCTGACATTACCTACATTCCCTGTGATGTCAGAGGATAGCGTGATGTCATACGTGTCATGTGACAGAGTGTTCTGATTGGCCCACTCCTCCGTCTCAGTTAATTTGACTAATCTTGACCTTATCCAGTCAAAATCAACCTCCCTGCATCGTCCCACCCCCAACGTCATCTGATACTTCTATTTCTACAGACTTTCTTTCTGTTCAGTTTAAATGAAGGAAAAGCTCAAATTATGCACATCGTTATTCTCTCTCTCTTCCTCCCTCTCTTTTTCACCCACTTCACACAGTTGCAGAACTCATTCGCTTGATTTCTGTGGTGTGTACACTCACTCGGTGTTGCTCCATACATTTACCACCAGTCCATGTCTGTCTCATTCAAATATATCCATGCTGCCAAAAGTGCTATATGTACCATTCATTCATCTATTCAATAATGTCCACTCATGCTATGTTGTCATAGCTTTGGCTGGTTCAGAAAATCCTGGTTGTCATTTGTTTGAGTTGGGCTCCTGTTCTTCTCTGATCTTTTATTTATGTTACATATGTTTCTGTTTGATATCAGTGATTGTGTTGGGGATTTCATTTGTCCACTGACGAGTCATCACACACTATAGTACACACTCTATTATAAACTGGGTGGTTCCAGCCCTGAATGCTGATTGGCTGACCACTGGTATGACAAAACATGTATTTTTACTGCTCTAATTATGTTGGTAACCAGTTTATAATAGCAATAAGGCACCTCAGGGGTTTGTGGTATATAGCCAATATACCACAGCTAAGGACTGTATCCATTCCACGTTGCGTCGTGCCTAAGAACAGCCCTTAGCCGTGGTATATTGGCTAATCTGGCCTTATTGCTTAACTCTACTGTACAATACTATGAGTCTCCATAATCTGAGTTTAAACTCACAAACACACAGAGTCAGGAGACTCTTGCCATTCATCCTGTTCCTCATTGTTTTATTTGGTTGTTTTTTCTGTTGGTTTGTATTCTTTATTCTTTTATTCAGTGTTTGAGATGTGAATAGTGTGCTCATTTCTCTCTCATGTGGCCTGCTGGACTCATCTGGTTCTGATTTCCTCAACTCTGCTGTCGTTGTCATGTCAAAAACACATAAACACAACCACACACCCACAAACACGGGCACCATTCATCCACACATACTAACACAAACACATACATTGGCTTGACATGGCCAGAGGAGTTGTCTAAAGCAGAGCCAGGTGTGGCTAGCAGGCTATGTCTCATGGACTGATGCTAACATTCTCTCCCATTGCTCTCTCTCTGCTCACCTTGCATGTTCCGCCCCGCTGCTCTGATCTGATTGGTCTAGAACTGACTGTACGCCCAGGAGGGCAAGACGACCGTGTAAGTGCGCATGGAGCTCATGTCATCTCACTCCGCCCATCTCTGTAGCTACCAACCGTCTCACCTCCTAAACCCATACCACACAGCACTCTCCCAACACACACACAAAGACATACACAAATGCACACGCAATCGCAAGTACACATGGATGTTGGTACTGACTGAAAACACCACCCTGTCCTCCAGCACTCCCACACACCTCCCTGCCTGTCCCCAAAACCAACCTACTTCTCCATTTCCCCCCTCACTCTTCCACCACGCCTCCTCTCCACCCCTCCCTCCCCCTAACCCCTCACTCTTTACATGAATTCCTACTCTGTTGACTGTTCTCCACCTCTCCACCCCTCCCTCTCCTTAACCCCTCACTCTCTCCAGTCATTCCTGCGGTATTGGCTGTTCTTCACCTCTCTACCCCTCCCTCCCCTTAACCCCTCACTCTCTCCAGTCATTCCTGCGGTATTGGCTGTTCTTCACCTCTCTGCCCCTCCCTCCCCTTAACCCCTCACTCTCTCCAGTCATTCCTGCGGTATTGGCTGTTCTTCACCTCTCTACCCCTCCCTCCCCTTAACCCCTCACTCTCTCCAGTCATTCCTGCGATATTGGCTGTTCTTCACCTCTCCACCCCTCCCTCCCATTAACCCCTTAGTCTCTCCAGTCATTCCTGCGGTATTGGCTGTTCTTCACCTCTCCACCCCTCCCTCCCCTTAACCCCTTAGTCTCTCCAGTCATTCCTGCGGTATTGGCTGTTCTTCACCTCTCCACCCCTCCCTCCCCTTAACCCCTTAGTCTCTCCAGTCATTCCTGTGGTTTTGGCTGTTCTTCACCTCAAAGCCCTCAGGTCTCACACTGTACAGTGCTTTATCTGGGTCAAATACAGACAAATAATCAAACCATTACTATCTAAAGTGATCTAACTGTGTACACAGGGTACAGTCCGGAGTGAGACTCAGGGAAAGCACTGGGATATGGTATAAATATGGTAGTTTGCACATCATCTACGGTGTGAGGACTGAGCTAGTGTTGTAGCTGCCATAGCTCTCTCCTTTCTTACCCACAGAGCAGACCATTTTTCTCCCATACAGAGCCCTACCTGTTTCTCCTGTAGAGCTATAAAGACATGACCCTTACTCTTACTACATGCATGGTCAGCCTTTTGGACCCAAAATATGCTGACACAAGGAAATCATGTTCACTGCTTTTACTTGTGTGCATGCTTGTGTGTGCGGTCAAAGACATGGCCAGGTTTTGAACAATTATCCTTTAACCCTGGCATTTGTTGGTGTTTACAGTAGGCTTGTATCATGTTCCTCTGACAGGACAGAACCATAAACCCCCTCCACCACATACCCTCATAGCTTCAAATCAGAGCTGTATTTATTGAGGCATAAAAATAAATCATTATTTGATCTTGCAGACATTGATTCCCCTTTGATATGACTTTATTAAAAAAGCACCATTTGCCAGAGTAGCCTGTTCTCTGGGCCTGCCGAATGAGTAGAGAAAAGACGTAAAGTAGAGAATCACACGCATGCCCACATGAAAAATACTACAGTTTACTATAGAATACTATAGTACTTGCTATAGAATTATGCAGTGAACTGTAGTATACAGTAGAATACTATACTACACACTCTAGTATCCTTCGATCATGTAGAATAATATAGACTACAAAAACACTACAGTAAATACTACAGTAATGTCCGCAAAAACAATAGAGTAATTATTATAGTATATGCTACAGTATTTCATTTGCATATCTCAATTCGTGCCACCCAGTGAGAAACCCATGAGTGAGAAATGATAATGTTCCCTACATATTATAGAAAAGAGCAGAAGCTCTGAACTATCTGTTCAGACCTCAGTCCTACCTACCTACAGGTTATGGAACATTTGCTCTTTGAGTATTTTGTCCAGTAGTTTTCCTCAAGGAGATAGCCACCACTGCTATGTCGAAGATAATAAAACAAAAACACTTAAATACTGTAGTAAATACTACAGTAATGTCTGCAAACTAACTACAGTAAATATTACAGAATATTAAGGTCTGCAAAGACACTACAGTAAATACTATAGTATATACTACAACAACAAAAATTACTACAGTATTTATTCTATAGTAAACTGTACATACGACAGTGTACTGCAATCATGTCCGCAACACTAGAGTAAATACTACAGTATTCAGTATTCACTGTAGTGTTTTTGCGGACCAAGAATGGCCATTGGTGAAACTGCACCAGTTTCTGGGTCCCCGTCTGTGAGACTGGAGTCTCAGTGGGGTTTAGAATGAACATCAGAGAAACTGAGCGATGGGAGCCAGGGAAATGCTGATGAGGGCTCTATGTCGGAGTGGACAACTTGATTGGCAATAAGACGGAATTAAGTTTCACTAAAGTAATTTATGAAGGAGAGAGGGAAAGGGAGAAAGGGAGTGAGAGATAGAAAGAGATTGATGAGCAGATACTCTCAGTGATTGCTCTGTCAGAATGAGCTGGATCCACCAAGTGTTGCTTGATCGTCTTCCACTAGCTAGACAGTATGCAGCTCTTGTTTCTCTTGCACACCATATGCCAGCAACTGGATAGATCGAACCGAGAGAGAACAGAGAAAGCGACTACAGAGGGAATTGGTAGATAGAACCCATTTCTGCTCTGTCAGATGTTCTGCCATGTTCCGGTTCTGTAACGTTCCAGTTCCTTAGTGTTCCAATTCAACTGTGTTTTCCTGCAGTGTTCCTCTCTCCTGACCCCAAGAAAGGTTGGACCATCTTGTATAAGGCCTTTACACCATGTACAAACCAACTGAGTAGTTGAAAACAATGAAGCTTTTGATCTTGCTGTGATTTTAACTAGCTTGCTCTCAGTAATGGTCACTAACCCTGCAGCCCCTCAGTGGCTTGATGTTTCAAAGGCTCAACAGATCAAATGGCTCTTTTTACTTGTGTGAAGCTTTATAGATAAAAAAACACTGTGACATTGTTCTAATATCTCTTTGCCTTTTTCTTTCTCTACATCTCATTGCGCTTGCTTTCTCTGTATCCCTCTCAACCTCTTTCCCTCCCAAACACCCTCTCCTTCTCTCTCTCTCTCTCTCTCTCTCTCTCTCTCTCTCTCTCTCTCTCTCTCTCTCAATCTTTCGCTCTCTCCTCCAGACTTTTCAGCAGTCTAGGAGAGCTCCACACCATTTCCCAGAGAAGCTACGGCACTTCCTACACCATCCGGCCCGGCAGCCGCTACCCCATAACACGCCGAATCCCAAGCCCCGGCTCGGGCTCCCCAGATCGGGGTGACCCCCTAAGTCGACTCCCAGGCTTCGGCTTACCCATTTCGCCCACCACGCCGCCCCACACCATCCTCAAGTCATCCAGCCTCAGCCTGCCCCATGAGCCCAAAGAAGTGCGCTTTGTTATGAGGAGCTCCAGCGCCCGGTCCCGCTCCCCGTCTCCCTCTCACTCTCCTGGGTTGGGCTCGCCCCTCCTGGCCCTCAGGCCCTTCCACCAGAAGCCCCTCCACCTGTGGAACAAGTACGACGTTGGAGACTGGCTGGAGAGCATCCACCTGGGGGAGCACAGGGCCGGCTTTCAGGAGCATGAGATTGAGGGCTCGCACCTGCCAGCACTCACCAAGGACGACTTTGCTGAGCTGGGGGTGACGCGGGTGGGACACCGCATGAACATCGAACGAGCACTCAAACAGCTGCTGGAGAGCTGACCCCTGCCCTGAGAGAGAGAGAGAGAGAGAGAGAGAGAAAGAAAGAAAGAGGGAGAGAGAAAAATGGATAGACCACCCCAGTTTTAAACTCCATTTTAGGTCGCTGCTTTTCATTTATTTTTATTCTGATGTGTCTGAAAGTTTCAGTGATTGCGTTCATATGCAGCTCTCAGCACTGCACTGAATTATGAAGTCCCTCCCCCATCTCACAACCTATCAGATGAGTCCTCTGAAAGAGGCACATAAACTCTTTGCAGAACAGAATCTCGCATGAGCTCCGATTAGAACATTTGATTTGTGACTGCTTGAGTTGCTCCTTTAGTCACACCTTTAACCTACCCACAGACCTTTCCTTCACTGTGCCGTTCTTCTTCTCCCTGTACCTCCATCTCTTTCCCTCCTGTTCATTTTTTGCCTCTGAAGGATCCCCAGTTTGTGTGAAGAAGAGGAGGATGAATCTCGTTCCAAACGGAAAGTTCAGTTGCCTTTCAAAATATTCTTACAGAGATCAGCTACGTTGAACACAGGAGTAAAGACGCAGTATTGACCTAGTATTGACATAGAACTGACATACTGATACAGTACTGACCTAGTTTTGGCATAGAACTGACATACTGATACAGTACTGACCTAGTATTGACATAGAACTGACATACTGATACAGTACTGACACAGGCCTCTCTCCACTCTGCCTGGCATTGTGTTCAACACTTGTGCCCAGAGACAGAGTTTGGTGTTGGAGACCACGTGGGGAGAACTCATCTATCCTGGGACTGTCTCACGGACTGACTGTGCTATCTATTATATTTTGAGAATGTTTAACCAACACTAGTGGCTTTTTTCATAATCAAAACATTTGCTTTGGGTTTCCAAAGGGAATATTATAAATATATATAATATAAATGTATTTAAATAGCTTTGAGGGGGGGGGACGACAGAACGTTGAAAAAAAGATACGTTATATACAGAGCATCTGACTCCTACTTCTAGACAGAGTACAGAGAGAAAACTTTAACATTTATTCCACCAACAATTTTCTTGTTTTTACCAATAATATATATATATATATATATATATTTGAAAGAAGGTGTATAGATTTCATAAAATATACAACTTTACTAAAACTATACATATTCAATATACAACACCCTATTGATTAACTGTCCTTCTATGGTCACTCTTTCCTGAACAGTAGCATGAGAAGTTGCATCACGTCTTGAACAGAAGGTTGTGTTTTCGTTTCCGCTTGTTTTCTTGCGGTCTTCCGTCATGCTGAAGGGTATCCCACACAGTGAGGGGTGTGAAACCACAGTTGACCCCAGTTTAAACCCAGTGACCTCAACACATACTCAGATGTAGACATACACAGATAGAGTCTTAATTATCAGCCTGTTGCAGAATAACTTTCCTGCAACTTTCCTGCACTTGTAGTGCTTGTAGGCTTCTGAAGTTTGTAATTTACACTTTGAAATGTCAGACTTGATTTTGTATCAACCCCTACAAAAAATGTCCATTAATTATAATATAATAATAATTCACATTTCCTGTTGCTGCAGGATTATTTTCCTGCTATAGCAAACTGGCTCAAATGAAGATCTTACATCTATATATACTGTACACACATGAACATTCACCTGGTCAAACAAATAACACACTTAGATTCACACACAGACACAGACACAATCCTCATCCAACCTAAGACCAGTAGCATCATTATCTACATCTCAGACCATGGTTTGGGTTATAGAACGAGATGTCTTAAGAAATCAACAATTGTAATGTGAATAGCTTCTCTCAATGGTTAGAGACAGTGAGTGTCATCCATACACACAACAACACAACGGGAGAACAACAGTGGTGCGTTTAAGAGGGAGCAACATTCTGAATACCGCAGATTTATTTGATTTGATTTATTTGACCTTTATTTATACAGGTTTTTTCTCCTTGAGATAACATCTCTTTTCCAAGAGAGACCTGGTCCAATAGCAGCAAATAGACCTGACATGGTACAACAGTCATGGACGTCTTATAAAGAACAAACATGATTCGCTATTATACAAGTTGATTTTTTGCTTTTGTAGGTAAAGAATATGTAGTATAGGTTTCTCAACAGTGAAGCATGTCTGTTCTCTATAATACATGACTATCTACATTGATGTTTAACATTGGACTCCCCTGAACATGACCCAGGTGGGCTCGACTACCACTAAAACCTTAACTAGTCAACAGTAGCACTGAAACCTTTATGCTCAGTTAAGATCCTTGGCAATCTATCTCTGTGAAACGTTCCTTTGTATCCATTTAACAGGTGGTAAATTCAACGTTGTGTGAAGGTTGTAGGGATAACGCTCACTGTCTCACATTGGACCTCACAGACGATCTCACTCCTGATTCTGGACAACATGCGGGGTGTTCTAAATGACACCCTTATCCCTATAGTGCCCTCCATTTTACATTTTGTGGCACTATTTAAGGAAAAGGATATATTTTGGGCCACTACCATACCGTCTGACTCATTTAGGCTTTTGTGTGGGGTTGATTGTTGGTTTGTGTTTATTTGTTATGTCCCCCCCTGCATAATGTAGGGATTGATTTGTGTTTATTTGTTATACCCCCACCCCCTCCATAATGTAAGAGTTGATTGTTGGTTTGTGTTTATTTGTTATGCCCCCACCCCCTCCATAATGTAAGCGTTGATTGTTGGTTTGTGTTTATTTGTTATGCCCCCACCCCCCCCCCCCCCATAATGTAAGAGTTGATTGTTGGTTTGTGTTTATTTGTTATGCCCCCGCCGCCCCCCCCCCCCCCCCCCCTCCATAATGTAAAAGTTGATTGTTGGTTTGTGTTTATTTGTTATGTCCCCCCCCCCCCCACCCATAATGTAAAAGTTGATTGTTGGTTTGTGTTTATTTGTTATGTCGCCCCCCCCCCCCCATAATGTAAGAGTTGATTGTTGGTTTGTGTTTATTTATGTCCCCCCCATAATGTAGGGGTGGATTTTGTAGCTCTTGGATTAAGACATTAAGAACTTTTTCTATTCACTCACCTAATCTGAATTTCAGAGTGACCAAGAAAAAGAGAAACTAAAGTATTTAAACCTCTCAAAATGACGTACACCCTGTAAATATGGACAAAATACAAATATTTGCTTTTTTATATTAATCAAAAGCAATGTATATATGATAGTTTTCATATACATTTTTGAAAATCAAAAAATATATAGATCTATATATGAATGTTTGGCATATATGCATAGTTAATCACTGAGGAAAAAATGTGTGATCAGATTGTATTCTTTCTATGAACTCTGAACTAGGAGATGATTTGCACAAAACACGGTGCTAGCAATACAGCCACCATTCGTTACAGCGCATGCAGGCTGTGAAGGGAGGAACACCCTGACTCTCTGTACACTCCCCCCTCTCCTCTGTGTGGTGCGTGTATGTATGTGTGTGCGCTAGTTCAAACCCTCGAAGTGAGTCCACTGTAGCCTTAATACCATCAGAGATTCCTGGCAGTGGCTGTGTCTCACACAAACACACTCACACGTGGTGCACACACACATTTGCACAAACAGAGACACAGACTGAACTCCAAATCTGTAATCATTATAGGACCCTTTGATATATATTAGAGAGAGAGAGAGAGAGAGAGAGAGAGAGAGAGAGAGAGAGAGAGAGAGAGAGAGAGAGAGAGAGAGAGAGAGAGAGAGAGAGAGAGAGAGAGAGAGAGAGAGAGAGAGAGAGAGAGAGAGAGAGAGAGAGAGAGAGAGAGAGAGAGAGAGAGAGAGAGAGAGAGAGAGAGAGAGAGAGAGAGAGAGAGAGAGAGAGAGAGAGAGAGAGAGAGAGAGAGAGAGAGAGAGAGAGAGAGAAAAAAAAAACACAATATAATACTGGGGTGCTGAGAGCGATACAGCTTCATCTTTTTACATTCTGTCTGTTCCTGTATGGCCCCTGTCTGTGTGTCAGAGACCCTTTCTGCCTTGGGCACTGTGTGGGGTTTGGGCCGTGGTTCAATAGTAGACATAGTGTTACACACTCTCTGCTCCACGTTTCATCCTGAGACACACTCTCTGCTCCGTGTTTCATCCTGAGACACACTCTCTGCTCCACGTTTCATCCTGTTACACACTCTCTGCTCCACGTTTCATCCTGTTACACACTCTCTGCTCCACGTTTCATCCTGTTACACACTCTCTGCTCCGTGTTTCATCCTGTTACACACTCTCTGCTCCGCGTTTCATCCTGAGACACACTCTCTGCTCCGTGTTTCATCCTGAGACACACTCTCTGCTCCGTGTTTCAACCTGTTACACACTCTCTGCTCCGTGTTTCATCCTGTTACACACTCTCTGCTCCGCGTTTCATCCTGAGACACACTCTCTGCTCCGTGTTTCATCCTGAGACACACACTCTGCTCCGTGTTTCATCCTGTTACACACTCTCTGCTCCGTGTCTCATCCTGAGACACACTCTCTGCTCCGTGTTTCAACCTGTTACACACTCTCTGCTCCGTGTTTCATCCTGTTACACACTCTCTGCTCCGTGTCTCATCCTGAGACACACTCTCTGCTCCGTGTTTCATCCTGAGACACACTCTCTGCTCCGCGTTTCATCCTGAGACACACTCTGTGCTCCGCGTTTCAACCTGAGACACACTCTCTGCTCCGTGTTTCATCCTAAGACACTCTCTGCTCCGTGTTTCATCCTGAGACACACTCTCTGCTCCGTGTTTCATCCTGAGACACACTCTCGTCTCCGTGTTTCATCCTGTTACACACTCTCTGCTCTGCGTTTCATCCTGAGACACACTCTCTGCTCTGCGTTTCATCCTGTTACACACTCTCTGCTCCGTGTTTCAACCTGTTACACACTCTCTGCTCCGTGTTTCATCCTGTTACACACTCTCTGCTCTGCGTTTCATCCTGAGACACACTCTCTGCTCTGCGTTTCATCCTGTTACACACTCTCTGCTCTGCGTTTCATCCTGAGACACACTCTCTGCTCTGCGTTTCATCCTGTTACACACTCTCTGCTCCGCGTTTCATCCTGTTACACACCCTTTGCTCCCTTTTCAGACTTTGAGTTTTTTAGGGTATGCTATGATGAGGTGATTTTGAAGAGGACCGACAAAAAAAAGAAACAAAGAAGGAAAAACGTGCCAAAAAATAACAAAAAACGTTCAGTGGTGTATTTTTCTTAATAGGACTACCTTAGTTTGGAAGTTGTTGAGCTGTTACTCAGTAATATGGTGCCATCTCCTGGGAATCTTGAGAACTACAGACATTCATTTAGCTTCTCCACTGTGTGTGCACAACCTTTTTGGAGTGGAACTCCAGTCGTTTTTTTATGTTTTGTAAAGGAATATATATATATATATCCTGAAAAATGACCAGATTTTATGAGCTTTGCATTATTACCATTTCTATATCTATTTTGAGACAAGGTATCAAAGTATTGCTTGGTTTAAATGTGATGAAGGTTGTATAGCTTGTCTAACTGATGCTGAGAGATGCTGACATGGGTTTAAACACACAGCTCATATATACACACATGCTGTACACACGCACACGCCGGCATGCACATGCGCTCACACACACACAGTTCAGTTTGGACTCCAGTTGCTTTCCTGGTTAGAAAACACGTCAGTAACAGAGAACCTAGTTGGACCCCTTAGTAGGTTTACCACAGGTAGCCTATACAGATGCAAACCCATGCTGCGGGACACAGAAAGGTGAGGCAGACACTTCATTCACACCAATGAGTTTCTCTGTACGGTCGACTTCATCTTCTTTTCTAATCAACAAAGCACAATCTACACAGTGAGAGGGTATCTGGTAGACCCACCACTGGATCTAGTGATCTTATCATCATTCAAAGGGGTTTTCTTTCATTGTTGATTTTCTCCTTGTTTGCACTGTGAAGTTTAACATGGTGGATCTATCACATGCTATGTCTGGGCCTTGCCTGGCCCATCTAAACCTCCCCTCCTCTTGATCCCCCAGGCATCCCGGCTCTTTATCTTCCTCAAAGACACTGAACTCCACACAGAACTGTAGCCTGGCTGAAACTAATGATGAACACTGGATTAATGACAACCTCAGTAGATTCATATTATTCAGTAGTTTAGCATTGTTGGATTAATCCTGACAGCATATGTGTCAAATGTGGTAGGAGGTGAAAATGTGAAAGGTCAGATTGCTAGCTAACTAGAATAAAATAGTAGCGTTCACTTTGGTGCTATAGATGTACAGATTTTTGCTAGACAGTGTTACTGTGACTATTGGTGAGGCCAGGATTTTAAGATACAGTTCTGTGTAATCTCAGATACAGGAAGGGCATACTCAAGTATAAATGTTTTTGCTGTTGAAATTAAAATACTCATTAGTCTGCAGAGAGGGAGATATAGGCTACCAACCATGTCTACTCCCAAACACACCGTACTGAGAGGTCAGGGCAGAAGCGGGCAGACAGACTGGAAAATAAGACAGAATACAGTGGCCACTGGCCATTGAGTAGATTTCTGGAAAATAACAATAATGGAAACAAAAACACCCTTTATGGTCAGTCCCACGATTTACAAGATCAGTTGAACCCTTTTCACCCTGGTTTTCTTATCATCCATAAGGAAACAGATAGGGAAGGGCGGCAGGGTAGTGAGGCTGAGGCAGGTCCACAGCTGTGATAGCTCCACCACAGAGATATATGTTTGTTATATTATGTAATAAATTTATAATTAAAAACATGAATCCTGTTTATCAGCTCCTCATTGTTGAGATCTACTTTGGCCAGAACTTTAGAAGTGCCAACTGCCATGTCAGTTGTGACCGGAGTCTTTCCCAAGGAAAACTGAGGCCCTCTGCTGGAGAATTGCTGCCGTGTGGCTCTATAGTTCACAGTAGTCAGTAAAGAATTTCCAAATAATTGATTGTGTACATTTGAGCTGTGATTATAAAATGTTTATTTATTGGAGGTTGAAATTCCACTAATAACCAGGGTTAATACCCTGAGGGAAGCACATCAAATAGACATAGTATGTCTTGAAATGATCCTTTTTTTAAATCGCAGTTCATAGGATATCATACAGATTTTAAAAAATGTGGATTTTCCACAGAGAACATTAAGGGCTCTATTCAATCCATATTGCAGGAGTTCCGAGTGATTTAAACATGAAGGCATTCTAACACTTCAGTGACATAGAATACAGGCCTTGGAGTTCTACTACACCTAGATTGTGAACCTCTCAGAAGTGGTCAGTCATTGTAGTTCTGAGCTATCTTCAGTACTTCTGCAACACTTCCAGTTGACTATCATATATATATATATATATATATATATACACACACACACACGTATATCTAACTTGTACATTGATCGATAACTGCACTGGAATTAATTACTGGTGACATTGATGCAGCCTAGCCATGTCAGGTAGCAAGTACTGAGGTTTGAAACCACACTGAAATATCTAACAGTCGCTAGTGCCGTCACATGGTTACAAGGTACATTCATTGTTTAAAATACATTAAAAGACATGGCATAAAAGCTCTGGCTTTACATTGTAGCACTTAAGAGCAACAACAGCAGCCTTTACATACATGTACCCCACTATCACCTTACATTGAACAAATCCTCATGTAAAAGCCTCAGAGAGCAAAAGCTGATGACAAAATCACAAGTGGCAAAGAGAGTTCACATTCACAGTTTCACTTTGCTCTCCAAAAATAGCCCAAATAGGAATGATAAGTATTGTGTGTGCCCCACATTTTACAAAGCTTCACATTCTAGTTCACCTCAAATAACAAGCCTGCTTCACACACTTATGCAGACATTTCACCTGCCTGACAACATGTTTCCTACAGTATGTTTGTTCTCACATCAATAGATTTCCCCAGTTCTCACAGGTCACTATTATTATATGGGTCAAAGGTTCACATTTCCATAGCATCAGTCCCACAGAAGCATGGCTCTCTCATGGCATAAAATACACACATGAGGAGAATGTAAGGATAACATTTCCACAAAGTGAGAATAACATGAATATAACATATCCACAACGTCAGGTATTCAGGAGCAAGGCTCTCCCATGGTAGACTAGTAAAACGTCAACACTATCTGGATAACATATCCAGTGTCCATAGCTGCACTGTAGTCCAAATCAGAGCTTGTGTTCACAACGTCAGTATAATGTAAAGATAACGTGAGGATAATGTATCAACATCCAGTCAGACAGACTCCGAGCTCTCTGGTTTCAGTCCCTTCTGAGCCGTCTGTAACGACAAATCCTTGTTCTGCTCCAGCTCAAAGTTCTGCAGGCCGGGGATGAACAAAAAATACATCATAATAATTATAATACATGTATTTTATATTGAGCTTTTCATACAGAATCACAAACAGTTTGTTTTATATATATTTTTTATTTAGGGAGCTGGTTGTCGATGGGAAATGGTCTTCCGCAGATAGAGGATGATGGGGCGGCACGTAGCCTAGTGGTTAGAGCATTGGGCAAGTAACTGAAAGGTTGCTGAATCAAATCCCCAAGCTGACAAAGTAAAAATATGTCGTTCTGCCCCTGAACAAGGCAGTTAACCCACTGTTCCCCAGTAGGCCATCATTGTAAACAAGAATTTGTTCTTAACTGACTTGTCTAGTTAAATAAAGGTTACATGATGCATTTCAGGAAAGGAGTAGCTTGAGTGGAGTCTTTTAGGGCTCTATTCAATCTGTATCACTGAAGCGTTAGATTGTTCGCTAAAAATGTAAAAGGTCATTTCCCATTGAGCCGACATATGCAGCATTTACCATGAATGCAGTCTCCGGACTGTGGGAACATTGCTTTTAATTATAAATTGCGCTAGAAAGCAGATCTTCAGTGCTACGGATTGAATAGAACCCTTAGACTCTAAAATGGACCTCCAGTAGCTGTGTATTACACATTATCTGCAGACTTTTTCCCCCATCACCACCCCAGCCTCTGCCTGTTTTTGGTCCCTACCCCTAGCTTGGCTATGATCCGATTCAATACCTGAGCACTTCCTTGGGTGGTGAGCACCCTGAAGATCAGAGCCTAAACACTAAGACCAAATGTATTATCATTTTCTGTTCAATGTGCACCGAATAGATTAATTCTAATGACAGAGCAACTGTCAGTCAAATAGCTGCAGGTAACTCTGGAGAGTGAAACAGCAAAATAAATAAGAGGGGATATATTATCAGAGTGCTTATATCCAGAGGGAAACATGTACCTCTAGCTCCCGCATCACTTCATCCATGAAGTCACTAGAGTTCTGCTTGTACGACATCGCCATCTTGATTGTTTCTTTAAACATCTAGGATACATTTTCAGAACACAGAACTTTTGTTCCCTTTTTTTTTGTTAAGCATGGGAATACAGTATACAGACAGAGTATATGATGTGTAATTAAGGAGGTCAGTGTTGTCCATCCTCACCTTGACCACATTGGTCCCATCAGCAGCTGATACAAAGTACAAAGGAAGTCCCTGCTTCTTGGCAAAGTTAAAGTTCCTCTGGGTCACCTTCATATCAGCTGCAAACAATAGAGACAACCGAGTAAAAAATAAAGTGGGAAGGAAATAAAATATTAAAGAATAAGCCTGTCTGGCTGGACTCACCATCTATCTTGTTAGCCACCACAACGCAGGGGATCTCAGGCCTGTACTCTCTCAGCTCTGTGTACCAATTGGTCAGGTTCTTATAGGTGATCTTCCTCTGCACGTCAAACACCTAACAAACCCAGGTACAGTCAATGATACAGGCTATGACATTAGTGCAAGCCTTGTAGTAGTATCATCTTAGAATCTAGCATGAAGTCTTACCATGATACAGGCGTGAGCTTTGTGGTAGTACGAGGGATGCATGCTCTGGAACCGCTCCTGTCCAGCAGTATCCCAGAAGTCTTTGGGGCAGACATAATCACAAACACAGCTGAAGGCAACCAAACAGATAGCATGGCAACCAGATAACAGAACAACAGGATTATGGTTTAAAGCAATAACAGATTGGTTTACTTAAAACCAGCTGACTATTTTATAGCCTTAACAACTCATCAGTCTAAACCAGACATTTTGATAAGGAAACCATTCATAAACATACCTACTAATACAGCCTTTCTGTCAATGGTGGTATTGTATTTGTAGAGTGTCAGAGCATAGGTTGACAGCTGCTGGGGACGACTGGAGAACAAGTTAAGGAATAGAATAAACAACATTGTAAACTATCTGTACAGTAGCTACAGCATATGGTAACATTGCTGGTCAAAAGGCAAATGAGCGACCAGTTACAAGCCAAATCGTCACTGCATGAAGGCATTGGGTTTCTCTCCATTTACTGCTACTAACACTAGGCAACACTTAACTACATCAACCCAAAACACCAATGAATGTCTTCATGTGACACTCAAAAACCAATTACAGAAGGAATAGATGAGAAAGGATACTATCCGTCAATCAGGAACCTCTCCATCAACCTGAAAAACAACAAGAGGCAGGTGTTTAACATCTCCTGGGTCCCAAAAAGTATGCACTATCATCTTTGATTTGAATTTGCAGTGACAAGAGGTAGCTGGCATGCTCCCTATCTCCGTACTTGGATTTCCCCACTGCACTGTCCCCAAGGCAGATGATCTTCACTTGTTCATCTGCATCATATTTATCTTGGTCCAGTTCAGGAATGCCATTGGCGTCGCTTGCCATCCTTCCTTCGGGATGGGGAAATCAGCTGCGTCGCACAGCGGCTTAGTTAACTTCCAACTAGATAGCTAGCTAACTTTAGCTAGGAACAAGATGACCGAATACACTTAGTCTGTGATTACACTAACGCTAGCTCCTGAGCTAGCTAAATTAAACCGCTTAACGTTATCGCGACACACATTGGCATGTAACTGTTAAGTTATTCACTTAAAATATGACTCAACCCCATTCGAAGTCATATGTCTAAACTAACTTATTAGCTAAACTAGCGAAACGGGTAACGTTATGTTTTCAACTCGTTGGTTATCTAGCCAGTGGCTACTTGACTTATCTAACTAGTTAACTGTAGATAAAATGTAGCTAATGCTTAACGTTACATCCAGTCAGGGACATTTGATGTTTGGCTATATCTAACAACCCTATTTAGCTGTCAATGGTCTAGCAAAATAAGCATCAAAACATTAACGTAGCTATCGATGGAAAAACGTCAAAACATTGTAGCTAGTTAGCTAGCATGTTCTTGTAACAACAGCTTCTATAGAAAATGTTTGTTTCTATGCAACGCAGACGCTTGAAGGCCCCCTTTTTTAACGTGGCTGTTCCTATTATTGCCTGAAAATATATATTCATGTTCTTGTAGCAACGGCTTCCATAGAGAAAGTCTGTTTCTATGCAACGCTGACGCGTGAAGGCCCACTTTTTTAAAGATGATGCTTCCTATTATTGGCTGAAAATATAACTTGGTCGCCAACGTTCCTATAATACCTCATTATACCGCAGGGTTGTCGAATTCTCGTTTCTGATTGGCTAGATTATGTTGCAAAGAAGCAAAAATGGAAGGGACCATTCGTTGGGGACCTACGTGAATTTGCCCAATAGAAACTCGTTTTCAAACTGTTTGGACTAACGATTACACCCATGGTTACTTTTTCAATGAGTGAAAAAGGTGCATTCATTGTCATTGTTGAAAATGTCTTTATTGATTGATTACCACATTTTGACAGGTTGGCTATTTTAGATGACATCAAAGTGAGTGAACATAAGTAATTTTGTTGTGAAAATCATGTCAGATCAATGTGATATCAAACCACATATTTGGTACTGGAAAAAAAATATACTACTTGATAGTTTATATTAATTGTAATAATGAAAGTGGTCACAAACCTTTGGCCTGATATCAAACTTTGTATCTCATGTGGTAAAATATGTGCACCTTAAAACAGAAACGTATCCTGTTGAAAAGTGATAACTGAAGTATAAATACAGTAATGTACACCCCCCCAATATGTGATTGTCAGGTTAGCTTGTCAGCATCATTTTACTCAATGCAGCATACGCAATACATAACACTAAGGCACAAGTATCTGCTTTCTTCAGTGCAGAGCAGTTTGATGCTGCTTTATTTATTACTGGGATAAGGGGTGGAGGAAATGGAAGAAGGAAGGGAGGAGAGTTCCTATTACACCACGTCCACGATGAGTGGAGCGATGAACTCGGAATGATGAATTTTGAAAGTGAAGCTTGGAGGTTTGATCCTGGTGAAGGTCACCTACAATGGAAGACGGGCAGCTAGGTCACGACCGATGTAACAGTGGGTAGAAAAACAATTTGCAGAAGAGATTTTCATATTTTTTATTTTAAGATGTTAATCATTGCATAACAGTAATATAAGAGTGATATGGGTATGATGAGGTGACTTGCCTGTTCAGGGTGGTGAGCTCCGGGCCTGGTTTCATGGTGGTGTCTCCAGGCATGCTGTTGCATCCTGTCATGCTGTAGTGGGGGGGCTTTTGTTTGTAGGTGCAGGGGTCCACCACTCTGAATGTCCCTGGGCCAGAGACAGGTAAAAATACAGGGAAGAAGTATGAGGGAAGATACAATGAACGATAAGCCTATCGATAGGCCTATTAAATCAATCTGTTCATCTTCAATAAAGAGGACAGGTGAGATTTCCATTTGGAAGAGTCTGTATTCGACATGTCAGATCTACCTTCTGCAGGTCCTCGTGGAAACTGACCATCTTGCTGCATCCTCGGCGGGAGAAGTTAGGGGTGGAGGTTTTGTTGACGGTGGCAGGCCCCAGCACAGAGGGCTGCATGTAAGCAGCAGGGCCTGAGCGAAAGGACACAATCACATTCCGTAAGTACACCAACATTCTATTCCACAGTTCTAACACATTCTCTCAGTCTTCATCGAACAGTCTTCTTCGATCACATTCTAAAATTCTGCAGCCAGCATTCTACTCCATGTCTCTAAAGGGCACAGTGTTGGACTGTTATCATTATTGAAGATGATGTTACCTGATGTTACCTGGGGTCTGGTCGTTGTGGAAGCCTTTGCTCCAAGCAGACAGGGAGGAGGCAGGGGCATATTAATATGCAGACTGCCCCGACCTCTCAGTGGAGTAGCGACCTGAAACACCGAACAGACAGTAAGAACACAGTTTCATATTATATGTCTTGAGTCTGTATGTGTGTGTAATTCTGAGCGGAGCGGAGCTGTTTGTAATTCTGAGCTGAGCGGAGCTGTTGGTGACGCATCCCAAAACTGAACGCCGGCCCTGGGGAGCGGTCTGAGCTGAGCTGTTGGTGACGCATCCCAAAACTGAACGCCAGCCCTGGGGAGCGGTCTGAGCTGAGCTGTTGGTGACGCATCCCAAAACTGAACGCCGGCCCTGGGGAGCGGTCTGAGCTGAGCTGTTGGTGACGCATCCCAAAACTGAACGCCGGCCCTGGGGAGCGGTCTGAGCTGAGCTGTTGGTGACGCATCCCAAAACTGAACGCCGGCCCTGGGGAGCGGTCTGAGCTGAGCTGTTGGTGACGCATCCCAAAACTGAACGCCGGCCCTGGGGAGCGGTCTGAGCTGAGCTGTTGGTGACGCATCCCAAAACTGAACGCCGGCCCTGGGGAGCGGTCTGAGCTGAGCTGTTGGTGACGCATCCCAAAACTGAACGCCGGCCCGGGGGAGCGGTCTGAGCTGAGCTGTTGGTGGCGCATCCCAAAACTGAACGCCGGCCCTGGGGAACGGTCTGAGCTGAGCTGTTGGTGACGCATCCCAAAACTGAACGCCGGCCCGGGGGAGCGGTCTGAGCTGAGCTGTTGGTGGCGCATCCCAAAACTGAACGCCAGCCCTGGGGAGCGGTCTGAGCTGAGCTGTTGGTGACGCATCCCAAAACTGAACGCCAGCCCTGGGGAGCGGTCTGAGCTGAGCTGTTGGTGGCGCATCCCAAAACTGAACGCCGGCCCTTTCAGCATTCTGGGGTCATGGTAGTTCAGACCTGAAGGAAGAGATGAAGATGACAGGCAGGTCAAATTTAAATCACATGTAATTAATCATTTAAATCACAATAATTTACAAAAATTGACACATTTATTCATGTTTTTTTTAATGGAATGCAGTCAGAACTTGAAAAAAATGCTTCAGTTTCTCAGTGTGTGTGTGTCTGTCTGTCTGTCTGTCTGTCTGTCTGTCTGTCTGTCTGGATCTGTCTGTGTTTTGACAGCTGGATAAACCAGCAGACATCAGACCTACTTATGTTCCATCCTGAGTCACCCATCAATATTATGCAAACTCGTTTGTTTCCAAATCATTTTTGATGGAAGAGTCAGAACAATTCCTTAAATTACCAGATGGTGGTATTGCTCAGCTCTCTGTCAATTGGCCCCCAATTCACTCAAAAATAGGCTACATAGGCATCCTCTGTACTACTAGGGGTAAACTCAATGTTTACATTGTATTTTGAGGATAGATGTGATTTCGGATCAATATTCAATGACAATGTTCTCTAGAGAAACAGCTTGCATGGTGTGTTCATTTTAACATCTCATCTGCACTTGACTGAAAGTGTGCCTGTGCCTTGAGTGTTCAGAATACATCAAAGTCAACTCTCATCTAACAGTGGCGTTGGCATCAGTAAAACATTTCACATCCAAACCTTTATAATGTGACAAGTACATAAATATGTCTAGGCTTGATTGAGACAATAATAAACCTGTTTACTGTCGCCTCTCTATCAAACTCACATTAATGTGCCTCATTTCCATGTGGTTTAGGGTCTGAGTAGCAGGCTGAAGGCTTTTAAATGATGACTAATGAAAAACTGAAACAAAACCTTTGTGGAAAATTAAGGATCAGGAGGTTAAATATCATCAAATAAATGTATCAGCATTCAGATTATTGAGTCTGTCCAAAACGCAGTTATGGCCTTTAGAAATGTTCTCTCCAGCCACTCACTTTTAAGTGATTTTATGCCTTATGCTTGGTTATCAATTTACACAGTTCCTGGATAAAGGTGTCAATGTTACTCTAGAGAGCACTAAAGAAAAGTGGGAAAGAGAGAGAGGGAGATATATAGCTAGAAAGACATATGTAAAAAGAGAAAGAGAGAGAGAAACTACTCAAAGTGGCCCCCAAAAAGCCAGCTCTTTAATAGTGGTGCATTAAATAGTTGAACCCCCCCTAGTAGTGAAATATGATTGGCTATACAGACACTGACTCCAGACCCCTTCATAGCATGAATATCTACATCACTTGTGGTTTGGTGCTCATCTCTCTGAACAGCTGAGCACAGATTCCAATCTCTCTGGTCCCTACATAGTTTTGGGTTATTGATGCTCGAGTCTGATGCTAAACCGTGATAAGCTGTGAGACGCAGTCAATAAAGGTTAGAGGCTGTGACCGGGCGTTCTATTAAACAGCCTTCCATGCCTGTCCAACCTCTCGCTCTAAAGACATCTGAGTCTCTCTGTCTGAATCCCATTACTCTGTCTAATTAAAGACTTCACCCCGTAGCACTGCCCTCCGGGGCCAATAGTCCCAGAACCTCTGAACTGGCCCCTGCCGTAGCGCGCTGCTTTCATTAGATTAAACACAATAATGAGAAAATCTTTTATCTTTGCATATAATTAAGGATCAGATGAAGGACATGTTGATCGATGGCAGGGAGTGACAGGTTCGTAAAAATCTTAGAGCTGCCGATGGAGGTCCTGCCAGGGATCAATAGAAAATGTCCAGCTCAGATTGGAGTGCATGGAGAGGCTGTCGTCACAGCAACGGGACGTTGTCAATACTAACAACTAGTTAAATCTCTCATACTGCAGACATGAATGGAGTCCTCAATCTGAGGGTGTGTGTGAGGGGGGGAGAGGCTCTGTGAGTGTGTTTAATCATAACCCTAATTCAACAAATCAAGGTCTACATAAGAAACCACTTAGATTGTTCTGCTGTTTTAGTTCCGGGCTGGAATAAAAGCCAGCACACCCTGCAGCTCTCCAGGACCAGGGTTGGTGATCACTGTTTTTCATAGACTGTTTCTCTTCCCAGTCACTGGAGGGCAGTGTCGTCCTATATGAAAGGGAGGCTCATTTCAGGCAGACAGTGTGTGAGACTGAGGAACACTTTAGAATCGTGTGTTGCTTGCTGTACTGTGCTTCTATTAAGGAGTGATGTTTCACTATAACCAAAATATGAATCAAAACTAAAATTTGACATCAAATCTGAATCTGTTTGATTTTATGACCACAGTGGTTCCGTGTGGCTCCATTGGTGAAGCATGGCACTTGCAATGTCAGGGTTGTAGGTTCAATTCCCATTTTTGACAAGTACGAATTAAAATGTATGCACTCACTACTGTGAGTTGCTCTGGGTAAGAGCATCTGCTAAATAACTCAAATGTCACACAACAATGTCAATCAGGTTGTAAAATAAATCTTTGCCAGGATCTACAATTTCTGTTTTAGTTTCCTACATAGTGTATTACTATAACATGCAAGAACGAGCTATCCAAAAAACGTATTGTTGTTTTGTTTTTACACAAGTTGTTGTTAGTCTCCAAAAATGTTCTTGTGTAGTGTATTTATAATTGAGACAAGATGAGAGATATTCCGAGGTGTTGCCATGATATTGGTTGTGTATGTTTGAGGAGATTGGAGAGAACGGGCCAGTATTGACAACACTTCACTCGTCTTTCATACGCAGACACAAAGCCACTGTCACATGACAGAGGTTTTGGCAATTTGTCTGATTGCAACATACGGTGGGCCTCCTGCTTCTAGAGTAAACACAGACAGACAGAAAGACAGGCCACTTTGAATGTAATCATACATTAAACAAGTGTGCTTGGAAACAGAGAGAAACACTGTAATATTATTGTTTTTAGTATCCCCCTCTTTTGACAGTGGACTTGACAGTGTGAGCCTACACACTTATCTGGGATTCTAGTCAATTACAGTGCTGGTGATTCCTACGGTGTTCTCAAGTACTGTTAGAGCTGCCATAGTAAAAAGTTCAGCACCTCTATGTCCCCTTGTTTCGCACACACACACACACACACACACACACACACACACACACACACACACACACACACACACACACACACACACACACACACACACACACACACACACACACACACACACACCACACACACACACAGTCTTGTACAGCTAGCTAACCTTGTGGGAGGACACAATTCAGTCCCCTTCAAAATTGTATTTTCCCTAACCCCTAACCCTAAACCTAAACCTAGCTCTGGTACCCACAAGATTAGTTAAACATGTCCAAACACACACACACACTCTCTCTCTTAACCTACATTACCAACTACAGCCAAACTGTCACTGCTCATAATTGGGTCTCACTGTCGGGACAGAAATCAGCCTCACTGTTCAGACTACAACTGAAACATCCCTCACTCATTCCTCGTCTCTACCAATCCCCTGGTGAGTTTGGTGTGTGTGTGTGTGTGTGTGTGTGTGGCAGTGGTAGCCTGGGGGCCTGGTTGCTGTTGACAGGTACGAGCGTTTCTGATTTGAGGAGAGCCGTCACCCAGACGACTGCAGCTGCCTCCTCAAGTGACACCTCCCTCTTACCAGGGGGATTAGGGGTGTGTGTGTGTGTGTGTGTGTGTGTGTGTGTGTGTGTGTGTGTGTGTGTGTGTGTGTGTGTGTGTGTGTGTGTGTGTGTGTTTGTGTGTGTGTGTGTGTGTGTGTGTGTGTGTAGAAGTTCTCAAGATAGGGAAAGTTTCCCTGATGAGGTGACAGGTCCTCACAATCTACAGCCAACCAAAGGATACAGAAGAAGAGGGAGGAGTAGAGGTTGAGGGGAGAGAGGAGGAGAGAGAGGGATGCTCCCTGGTCACCAATTTAGGCCCAGCCATGGCATCCTGCAGCACACACACACACACAATACCAATACAAGCCAACCCATATACAATATGAGCCAAGTTCCATCCCATGAGCAGCTGAGCATGCCACGGCAGCATGCGGTCGTTGAGTTTGCCTTTCTCTAGATGTGTGTGTATTTGTGTCCATCCATCCACCATCCATGCACCCGAGTCTGCCCAGTGTGAGTGCTGTGTATATCACCGCTCTGCCCTATCTAATTTCATTAATGTGATCTCCTGTCCATCCCCCTGATGTCTTAACTGCCATTATTTGTGGTTCCCTTCAAATAAAGTCCAGGCTATAAATTGTGTTCTGTTGAAATTGAGATATAAACGCCACCCTGCATTACAGTCTAATATTCTGCCATTTAATTAACTGAAAGCTACACTGACATTTATTGGATTGCAAGTTACTTGTTAATGGCAATACATTGCGAAACCCCCCCAAAATATCATTGCTTATTTTACATCAATAATTTGTGGACCTTTAGCTAATGATTATTCATTACAGCCCTATGGGGACTGTCTCGTTATGGGGAGGGAAAGTGAATGAAGAATTTAAAGATTTAAGTGGCTAGTGTCTGTTTCTCTGCGTCTACAGATACAAGGTTCCCCAGCTCTCCCCATAGCATAACCCTTTTTGGTTACAGGTAAAAAGAACCCTTTTGGGTTCCATGTAGAACCATCTGTGGGATGGGTTCTCCATGGAACCCAAAAGGATTCCACCTAGAACCAAAAGGGTCAACCTGGAACCAAAAGGGGTTCTTCAAAGTGTTCTCAAATGGTGACAGCCAGAAACCATTTTAGGTTTTCAATTCAAAGTGACTTTATTGGCATGGGAAACAATGTCTGCATTGCCAAAGCAAGTGAAATAAAGAATAACAAATGAACAGTTAACATTAGTTTAAAAAGAGAAAGACTTTTGACATGTTATATTAATATTAACTACTGCATGTACAGTGTTGTTACAATGTGTGAATAGTAGAAGTACAACTGGCAGGGGAAGATAAATCATCAGATATTATTCAAATATAGGTTTCATTTACTTGTGTTTCAGCGCCACTGGTTGCCCTATTCTTATTGTAACAGGTCACACATTTTGCTGCGATGATTACAAACTGCTGTATTTGACTATATGTGTACACAGTCCCAGTCAAACGTTTGGACACACCTACTCATTCAATGTTTCTTCTATACATTTACAATTTTCTACATTGTAGAATAATAGTGAATACATCAAAACTATGAAATAACACATATGGAACCAAAAAAAGTGTTCAACAAATCTAAATCGATTTCATATTTTAGATTCTTCAAAGTAGCCACCCTTTGCCCTGATGACAGCTTTATACACTCTTGGCATTCTCTCAACAAGCTTCACCTGGAATGCTTTTCCAACAGTCTTGAAGGAGTTCCCACACATGCTGAGCACTTATTGGCTGCTTTTCCTACACTCTGCGGTCCAACTCATCCGAAACCATCTCAATTGGGTTGAGGTCGGGTGATTGTAAAGACCATCTGATGCAGCACTCCATCACACTCCTTCTTGGTCAAATAGCCCTCACACACTTTGGAGGTGTGTTGGGTCATTGTCCTGTTGAAAAACAAATCATAGTCCCACTAAGCGCAAACCAGATGGGATGGCGTATCACTGCAGAATGCTGTCGTAACCATGCTGGTTAAGTCTGCCATGAATTGTAAATAAATCACAGACAGTGTCACCAGCAAAGCACCCCCACACCATCATACCTCCTCCTCCATGCTTCACGATGGGAACCACACATGCAGAGATCATCCATTCACCTACCTACCTCTGTGAATCATTTATTTGGGCAGCAATTTCTGAGGCTGGTAACTCTAATCCTCTGAGATCCTCTGAACTTATCCTCTGCAAGAGTGGTAACTCTCGGTCTTCTATTCCTGTGGCGGTCCTAATATGTTTGGTTACTACATTATTCCACGTGTTATTTCATAGTTTTGATGTCTTCACTACTATTCTACAATGTAGAAAATAGGAAAATAAAGAACCCTTGAATGAGTAAGTGTGTCCAAACTTTTGACTGGTACTGTATGTATGGGGCAGCAGGTAGCCTTGCGGTTAAGAGCGTTGGGCCAGTAACTGAAAGGTCACTGCTTCGTAGCCACAAGCCAACTAGATGAAACTCTGTCGATGTGCCCTTTAGGAAGGCACTTAACCCTAATTGCTCCTATAACTCGCACTGGATAAGAGACAAAATGTAAATGTACAGTGCATTCAGACCTCTTGACTTTTGCAATTTTCACACAATAACCCATAATGACAAAGCAAAAAACGGTTTCTCTGTCTTTTTGCAAATGTATAAAATGACAAAAATTAAATATCACATTTACATCACTATTCAGACCCTTTACTCTGTACTTTGTTGAAGCACCTGTGGATTGGATAAAAATTAAATCAAGGTGAGTAACGCATAAAAAGGTACCCCTAGTCTTATAGAGAGAAGGCTATTCACTAGTCTTATGAAAAGACTAGAGCGAGGGTGTAACGGTACTATGGAAAGCCCTGCTGACAGCTGTCTGTAGGCATTTAGAAGACATGTCTACATGGTCTGCAGCCACTACAAATAACACAAGGTTTTTTTGAATACGTGGTGTTATTAAATGTGCACAGGAGATACAGTACATATGGTGCATAGCAAGTAATGACAAGAGAATCGTTGAAAATGCACATGGGTAATAAGGGAGATTGCTGAGTGTGTTTGGGAAAAGTATTAAGTGAATGTGGATGTGAAAGTTGTTCGATTGTGAGATATGACATATTTAGCTGATTGAAATATGGCTGATTGAAATTTGATTAATAAATGTCTTGAAATTCTTACAATTAAGATTGGAATATGGATAATAAGATCGAAATTTGGATATTACGCTGTTTGGATAATAAGATAATTGAAATGTGGATATTAAGCTGATTGAAATTTGAATAACAAGATTAAAATATGGATAATAAGCTGATTGAAATTTGGACCACGAGAAGGACAGAGGGAGAGCAGTGCCCCTGAATGAGGGAACCTGTCTCTAGTCTATTTTACCATTACCTTATGAGACACAATTACTTCCTTTTTGAGTTATCAAGAGTTGTAATTTTAATTCGATTTGTTATTATAATTAGTTTCTTTTTTATTCAATTAACAGGCAGTGTTGTTGTTTTTTTGGATGCATGAATCACAATTTGAGTCATGTGTCCAAAGGGTGAATTACCAGTCCCCTGGGGCACTGGTGCCTTTGGTGAATATGCAAATTGATTTTGTTCATGTCTGCCTATAAAAGGAATAAGTATATGTTTGTAATGGTTGACAGTTACTCCAAATGGATTGATGTTTTCCACACCTCAAGTTATATATGTGTATTTTTTACTTTGTTTTTGTCTTTCTTCAATAACAAATCTCACCAGATTTGGTCTGTTGGATGTTCTGGATTTCTCCCTAAGGATTAGCCCTCTACCTGACCCTGTAACTCTGCAGTGAGATCGCCAAGATGATAGGGGAGTATAAACCAATTTGGGGGAACAAAATGCTTTCAACTGTGTGTTGTTAATCTCTTAGACATTTGTCTTAGAAATCTGTATTAAGAATATTGGTAGTAGTAATAATTTGTCATACAGTAAATCATTTGTCTGGATTTCCTGAATCAGAAATAACCTAATCTAAACTGTTGTCTTCTCTCAAGGTTATGGCGAAGGTGACCACAGATGGTGTCCAGATGCACGGAAGGGATCATTTAACCAAGAACAGTGTGAACCTCAACCCCCCCTAACTGGCTGAAGCAACGGCCAACAATGGCGTTCACTATGGTCCTTCACCACTTCTACCGTGAGACCTGAGTCTGAGCCAGCAACCTGTACACAGCATCCAGTCGAAGCTATCAGTCGAAGCTATGCTTTTTCTCTCATGTCTGTTCTCTCAGGTGTGAAACATGAGTCCACGTGGAGTGAGCATGGAGAGAGATCCCATCCAAACTTGTTGGTATAATGGTAGAAAAATGGACAAGACATAATGCACTGTAAAGGGCAGAGGCGGCTCAGGTGAGAGACATTATTAAGGGCCATCCACATTGAACATTATTAAGGGCCATCCACATTGAACATTATTAAGGGCCATCCACATTGAACATTTGCCATTGGGAGGACGAACTGAAACACTATCTGAAGAAGAACATGAAGAAACGCAAGAAGGATGAGTGCCGGGATGGAGGGGTGTGGTCAACCGTGCCCGTAATTGATTTAGGCTTATCCAAAATGGTTATTTGGGGTATCAGGTTGAGTGTGGAGTTCTACACACTGTGAAATGTATAGTAATTAGACTAAGAATGTATTGAGATACCAATCTGTCATTACCACAAGTGATGAGAATAGTTATTACTAGAAATATAAGATGCATATATTGTATGTCAATGTAAATGTACATTCTGCCAGTGTCGGTGTGTGCTAAATTGAGGTTCTTAAATTAAAGTGATAGAACCAACGTGGAGCATTAACTTCTTAGTGATCCCTTTGCGCGCCAATCCCGTTAACGGGATTGATTTGACAACACCCAGTGAAATAGCAGCGCGCCAAATTCAAAAACAGAAATACTCCTAATAATAATTCATGAATCATAAAAGTGTTATACATCGGTTTAAAGCCACAGCGTCAGATTACGGCGAAAGCAAACCATGCTATTATCTGAGGACAGCACCCCATCAAACAAATACATGAAAATCACATTTCAACCCGCCAGGCGTAACACGTAAGTCAGAAAAAACGATATAATTCATGCCTTACCTTTGAAGATCTTCTTCTGTTGGCACTCCAAATTGTCCATTAAACATCACAAATGGTCCTTTTGTTCGATAAATTCTGCCATTATATCTCCAAAATGTCAATTTATTTGGCACGTTTTATCCAGAAAAACACTGGTTCCAACTCGGGCAACATGACTACAAAGTATCTAATATAATTACCTGTAAACTTGATCCAAACATTTCAAACAACTTTCCTAATCCAACTTTAGGTATTTTAAACGTAAATAATCAATAGAATGTACGATTGGATAAACTGTGTTCAATACCGGACGAAAATAAAGTGGAGCGAGCTTTCAGGTCACGCGCCCCAACCACAACAGTACACTAGACTTGACCCTCGTTCTGAACGGCCCTACTTCTTCATTTCTCAAAGGAAAAACATCAACCAATTTCTAAAGACTGTTGACATCTAGTGGAAGTAGATCCAGTAGATCCACATAGAAAACCCATTGAAAAGAGAGTGACTTTCAAAAAAATAATTACTGGATGGTTTATCCTCGGGGTTTCTCCTGCCAAATAAGTTCTGTTATACTCACAGACATCATTGTAACAGTTTTGGAAACTTTAGAGTGTTTTCTATCCAAATCTACCAATTACATGCATATCCTAGCTTCTGGGTCTGAGTAGCAGGCAGTTTACTTTGGGCACACTTTCCATCTGGACGTGAAAATAAATCAAACTTTATTTGTCGCATGCGCCAAATACAACAAGTGTAGGTAGACCTTACCGTGAAATGCTTACTTAAAACACCTTACCAACAGTGCAGATCAAGAAGAGTTAAGAAAATATTTACCAAATAAACTAAAGTAAAAAATAATAAAAGGTAACACAATAACATAACAATAAGGAGTCTATGTACAGGGGGTACCAGTACCGAGTCAGTGTGCAGGTGTATGGGTTTAAGGTCATTTGTACATGTAGGCAGGGGTGAAGTGACTATGCATAGATAATAAACAGCGAGTAGCAGCAGTGTACAAAACAAATGGAGGGGTGGGTGGAGTCAACGTAATAGTCCGGTGGCCATTTGATTAATTGTTCAGCAGTCTTATGGGTTGGGGGTAGAAGCTGTTAAGGAGCCTTTTTGTCCTAGACTTGGCGCTCCGGTTCCGCTTGCCGTGCGGTAGCAGAGAAAACAGTCTCTGACTTGGGTGACTGGAGTCTCTAACAATTTTATGGGCTTTCCTCTGACACCGCCTATTATGTAGGTCCTGGATTGCCGGAAGCTTGGCCCCAGTAATGTACTGGGCCGTATGCACCACCCTCTGTAGCGCCTTACGGTCAGATGCCAAGCAGTTACCATACCAGGCGGTGATGTAACCGGTCAGGATGCTCTCGATGGTGCAGCTGCAGAACTTTTTGAGGATCTGGGGATCCATGACAAATCTTTTCAGTCTCCTGAGGGGGAGAAGGTTTTGTCATGCCCTCTTCACAACACTTGTGCAATCATTGGCGATGAATGTTGAACTTTTGTCCCAGATCACTCTTCTAATATGACTGATCTTGCCAAATACATTGCCACTGTTGCTAAGAATAATTCCCCACAACTAGAGTGAGCGTCTGTATCTTGGTTGGAATCCCTGTTTGGAAGTTGGGGATCCCAAATTGCGAAATGGGCTGCAGCGTGTGACCTGTTAAGGATATGGCAGACATATGCCCCCTTTGGAGAGATTGGGTACCCCTAGTAAACTGAAAAAAAAATCTGTCAAAAATTGCTAATATATGCAAATAAATTAAAAAATTAAAAAATTTTTTTTTATTATTATTGGATAGAAAACACTCTAAAGATTCTAAAACCGTTGGAATTATGTCTGTAAGTATAGCAGAACTCACAGGGCAGGCATTCTTCCAAACTAGTTTTTGTGGCCATGAAAGTTGGAGCAACTTTGACGTCATGGCCCCCACCCTTCCCAACCAGTTATGATTCTGGGGAGACTTTCTATCTCTTCCGCTAGATGTCCTCTTTCAGTAGAGCTTTGAATCGTTCAAATCCCGCGAGAATTGACCCTATGGGAGTGAAATTAGTGCGTGCCACGAGAGAATAGGCTGTGCGTAGGGGCGCGAATTGGTCCCAGCCATTCCTTTGTTCCAGCACTCAAGAGAAGGGCAGACGATGGCCGATTGAATTGAAGTTTGTTTTGCGTGTCTAAAACATCATAAAGCTTGCTTCTGCACTTAGTTTGACCTGTTTAGTCGACATATAATATGTAATTTTGAAGTTTTGATGCGCAACTTTTCCGGACCAGAGGACGTTTTGGGTGCATTTCAGCTGATGTTATTAGCAGTAGCTAATACAAAGACGCAAGACTTGAAACAAAACGATGTATTGGGTAAGTATGAAGCCTTCCAGAACATTCTGAACGAAGACCATCGAAGGTAAGGGAATATTTATGCTTAAATCTGTGTTTCTGTTGACTCCAACATTACGTAGAAATGTAGCTTGGAACTGAGCGCCGTCTCAGCATATTGAATAGTGTGCGATTTCTGTAACGTTAAAAATAAATCTAACAAAGCGGTTGCATAAAGAAGCAGTGTATCTTTCTAACTATATGTAGAACATGTATATTTAGTCAAAGTTTATGATGTCTATTTACGTTATCTTGCCGCGCTACCTAGATTTCCTGCGGGCATTTTTGAGTAATTTCTGAACGTGAACTCACTGTAAATGGACATTTATGGATATAAATGGCATATTATTGAGAAAAAAAATATATGTACTGTGTAACATGTCATATTACTGTCATCTGATGAAGATTTTCAAAAGGTTAGTGAGCGATTTATTTTTTAATCCTGCGTTTGTTGATTGCATGTTTTGGCTATTCAAATGAGCTGTGTCTGGTGGTGGTTTTACATATATATGTGCTATGTTTTCGCCGTAAAACATTTTAGAAATCTGACTTGCTGGCTAGATGAACAAGGTGTTTATCTTTCATTTGAGCTATTGGACTTGTTAATGTGTGGAGGTTAAATATTTTTAAGAATATTTTTGCGTTCCATGCGCCACCGTTTCAGCTGAACGTGGGAGGGTTGATCCCCAATTGGGAACCAATATCTTAGACAGGTTAATATAATTATAACCTTTATTATGATTATAGTATTACCATACTAATTAGATTGTATAACCCAGAATGAAGGGTTTGAAATTATGAAGTGTCTGTTTTTTTCTTTGTTGATTTCCCTTACTTTAATGGGAGTATAGAACATTTTGATATAGAAGCTAAAATGTAAATGCTTACATTAAAATGTAATGATTATTATCACACAAGTGATAAGAAGATGGAACGTGATGGAACATTTTATGTTGGTGCTTTTTTTACATTTTATGTTGGCACAGCCAGAAGAGGACTGTCCACCCCACATAGCCTGGTTCCTCTCTAGGCTTCTTCCTAGGTTTTGGCCTTTCTAGGGAGTTTTTCCTAGCCACCGTGCTTCTACACCTGCATTGCTTGCTGCTTGGGGTTTTACGCTGGGTTTCTGTACAGCACTTTGAGATATCAGCTGATGTACGAAGGGCTATATAAATACATTTGATTTGATTTGATTTTAATAAATACATTTGATTTGAACTAACGGGACTGCCCCGAGAGAGCTCCTGACAGATGTTCACTATGGTGCATCAAGTTTGTTGGAACCTCTCCAGCACACTGACAATAAACAATGATTAATTTAAGATAGACTTCAAGTGTCCCTGTGTAAGAATTTCCATAGCACACCTTTGGCAGCAATTACATCCTCGAGTCTTCTTGGGAATAACGCTGCAAGTCCAATCTTCCAGTCTCTGCTGCTGAAAATCATTCCCACAGCATTATGCTCCACCGTAGGGATGGTACCAGGTTTACTCCAGACGTAATGCTTGGCATTTATGCCAAATAGTTCAGTCTTGGTTTCAACATACCAGAGAATCTTGTTTCTCATGGTCTGAGAGTCCTTCAGGTGCCTTTTGGCAAACTCCAAGTGGGCTGTCATGTGCCTTTTACTGAGGAGTGGCTTCCGTCTGGCCACTCTAACATACAGGCCTGATTGGTGGAGTGCTGCAGAGATGGTTGTCCTTCTGGAAGGTTCTCCCATCTCCACAGAGGAACTCTGAAGCTTTATCAGAGTGACCATCAGGGTCTTGGTCACCTCACTGACCAAGGTCCCTCTTCCCCGATTGCTTAGTTTACCTGGCAGCCAGCTCTAGGAAGAGTCTTGGTGGTTCCAAACTTTTTCCATTTAAGAATGATGGAGGCCACTGTGTTCTTGGGGACCTTCAATACTGTAGAAATGTTTTGGCACCATTCCCCAGATCTGTGCCTCGACACAATCCTGTCTCGGAGCTCTACGGACAATTTCTTCGACTTCATGGCTTGGTTTTAGCTCTGACATGCACTGTCAACTGTGGGATCTTATATAGACAGGTGTGTCTTTCCAAATTATGTCCAATCAATTGAATTTACCACAGGTGGACTCCAATCAAGTTGTAGAAACATCTCATGGATGATCAATAAAAACAGGATGCACCTTAGCTCAATTTTGAGTCTCATAGCAAATGGTCTGAATACTTTGGTTTATATTTTTAATACATTTGTAAAAAAATTCAAAAAAACTGTTTTCGCTTTGTCATAATGGGGTATTGTGTGTAGATTGATGAGGGGAAATACTAATTTAATCAATTTTAGAATAAGGCTGTAACCTAAGAAAATGTGGAAAAAGTCAAGGGGTCTGAATACTTTCCGAATGAACTGTATTTCACCTAACAGATACGCAAGCTTACCGATATTTGTTTTAAAATACTTTTTGGGTCCTTGTAATCTGAGGGAAATATGTGTATCTTTTATCGTCGTACATTTGACAGGAGGTTAGGGGGTGCAGCTCAGTTTCCACCTCATTTTGTGGGCAGTGGGCACATAGCCTGTCTTCTCGAGAGCCAGGACTGCCTGGCGGCGTCTCTCAGTAGCAAGGCTATGCACATTGTACAATTTTCCTCTGTTTATTTCTACAGATAGTCTGCCACCATGTACTGTCTGTTTAGGTCCAAATAGCATTCAAGTTAACCTTGAGATTTTATATTATGTTTCCCCAATAGGTAATCTAATTGTATTTTTGTTTGTTATAATTTTTTGGGCCATATTGTCAGAGTGCTGTCCTGATGCTTTGTTGTGTTGGTAGTGGTTAATGAACTTCAGGACTGGCTGAACAAGGGAACTTTTCTCTATGTTCATCTCTTGTCATTTCAGGGCTTTATAGTGGTATGACTAAGGGTTGATTGCTTTTAAGTGGTTATAGAATTTGATGTCTACTTTTTGGATATTAATTAGTAATTGATATTGGCCTAAATTTGCCCTGCATGCATCACTTGGGGCTTTCTCTGTACTCTAAGAATGCTTGCAGGATTTCAATTGGATGTTTGTCCCATTTTTTAAAATGTTGATTAACCTCACACTTCACTTCTATATAGGGCAATTGGTTCAATTTTAGATTTGAATATTTTGAGCCAGACTCTAATTGGTATGTCAATTTGAATTTGTCTTTTGATAGCGTAAAAACCCCTTCTTGTTTTCTCTTTCAGTTCATTGACAGCCAAGCAGGTATTACCAGTAGAGCGTATCTTTAAACCCAGATATGAACAGACTTTAGTGTGTTCTATGTCTATTTGGTTTGTGTGTCCATTTCTCTGTCTGTCTTTTTCTGTCTCTGTTTCTGTCTCTCTCTGTCTACATGTTTTTTCTCATGAAGTGGGTTCTAACCCACTGTGTGTGTGTGTGTGTGTGTGTGTGTGTGTGTGTGTGTGTGTGTGTGTGTGTGTGTGTGTGTGTGTGTGTGTGTGTGTGTGTGAGAGAGAGAGAGAGAGAGAGAGTTTTTGAGTTTTTATAAAACCTTTATTTTTTACTCAAGTGTTAACATAAATAATGACACACTGCCTTTTCAGAAATGAAATAACAAAATGTAATTCCTAAACAAAAATAAATACATAACATATACATTCAACTTATTTCAGCAGCAAAAAATAATTTCCCCTCCTCTACAAAACAAAGTGCTCCTTCGTAAGCCCACTTCTCCTCAAATAATAGGAGATATTTTACAGCTGAAAAGAACTCAAAATCTACTTTTATTCTTGCTTTCACTAAACCTTTAAAAACACATCTTATATCCTGCCCATATCCCGTTTCTATCTTATGTTTCCTACTCAGAAAAATTGACATCTTAGCTTGTCCCAAAATAAAATTTAACATTTGACATTTTCTTTTCTGTTGTTTACTATATTGAAACCCCAAAATAAAAACAGTGTTATTGAAAAACTCCCCTACAGCTTTAAACAAAGATTCCAACATTTCCAATAGCGGTTTTATCCTCTCACACTCCATAAAACAGTGAAAAATGGTTTCTCTTATATTACAAAAAGGACATCCATCTCTAACATCTGAGTTAATAACAGATACAAAAGCATTAACTGCAATGATGCCATGTAAAACCCTCCATTGCATATCACCAGTACCCTTTTGTAACGGTGGTTTGTACAGTGCTCTCCATGCTGGCTTTACCTTGTCATCAATGCCCAATTTTACCCTCCATGGAGTATCTTTTCTATTTTTCAATTTATCTTTATTCAACACCTTGACACACCCCCTATACAATTCCTTCCCATTCACCTCATCCAAACCCACCTCCTCCAACCCTCTCAAATCCAGCAATAACGCCTTTCTTTCTGACTCTGGGATATTTGGTGTAATCCCTAGTTTTGGAAATGAGACGTCTTCATCTTGCACCTTCTTCTTGTGGCTACTAAGCATATCCCATTCTTCCGCTGACAGAGCCTTCCTACAGCTCCCCAGCATTTGTCCGACAATCCTTTCCGACCTCATCCCCAAATGTTCTGCCACCCTTCTTCCATCCATTAAGGCGGGCCCAGCCATGGCCATTAACTGTCTTAAGGTGATGATTTTCCCCTTCACCAGAATCTTGGAGAAATGTGGAACAGCTGCAGTTGTACAGTCCAGTCTCGCCCCATACACCAGAGGTTCCTCCAACAGCCAATGCACTGACTCCGCTGAAGTTCTTCTGGACACCTTCATTATGCTCCACACTCTGAGAAGGCCTCTATAAAACGGAGGTACTCCCTCCCTAGAAATCTGGCTACTATCAACCAGAAATAAAGCCTTCTTTAAACCTAATCCTCCAACCCTCTGTAATATAAGACCTGCCACCCCTCTCCACACCACATTTTCCGGTCCATAAAGCAGCCTTTGAATGAACTGAAACCGGAAAGCAGCAGCCCTACTAGCAAGATGTACAAGACCTTGTCCCCCCTCCTCTTTTGACAAATACAAAACACTTTGTGGAACCCAGTGATATTTATCCCAAAAGAAATCCACAATAATTGCCTGTATCTTAGCCAGAAGGCCAGATGGTGGTTCTAAAACTGACAACCGATGCCACAGTGCAGAGGCAATCACATTGTTAACTATAATAGTGCGCCCTCTATATGACATACGAGATAGTAACCAACGCCATCTCCTCATCCTCCCTTCCACCATTTCAACCACCCCACTCCAATTTTTTTCCATAGTCCCCTCATCTCCTAGATACACTCCAAGATACTTAAAACCTCCCTTACACCATTCCAGCCCCCCTGGCAAAGCCATGATCCCTCCAGACCATTCTCCAATCTGTAAAGCACAACTCTTTTCCCAATTTACCTTTGCAGAGGATATTCCCCTAAAACGATCAACCATTAGACTCAAGCTATCCACCTCCGCTTGATTTTTCACTAACACAACTACATCATCAGCATAGGCTGAAAGACGAATAGGAGGAATATCCTCTGAAAGGCACACCCCTGCAATGCGACTTCTAATGCTATTTAGTAGTGGCTCTATAGCAATAGCATATAACATCCCAGACATAGAACATCCCTGCCTAATACCTCTACACACTTTAAAAGGAGCACTCAAACCACCGTTAACTTTCAATACACTTTCAATGTCACCATATATCACCTTTATCATGGCAATAAAACCAGAGCTGAACCCAAACGCCTCAAACGTGTGCCATAAATATTGATGTTCAACTCGGTCAAATGCCTTTTCCTGATCAATTGAAATTAGACCAGCATCCAAACCAATAGCCCTAGAGACGTCCAAAAAATCACGAATCAGAGAAATGTTATCCCCTATCTGCCTGCCAGGAACACAGTAGGACTGATCCGTATGTATGATTTGCCCCATCACCTCCCTCAGCCTGTTGGACAAAGCCTTTGACAATATCTTATAATCAGTACACAATAAAGCCACCGGCCTCCAGTTCTTCACCTCCCTCGGGTCACCCTTTTTGGGCAGTAGGGTGAGGACAGCCCTTCTGCAGCTTATTGGTAGTAACCCTCCGGTTAAACTATCATTAGCTACTTCTAACCAATCCTCTCCCAACATAGCCCAAAAAGACTTAAAAAAGTCAACGGGAAGCCCATCAATGCCTGGTGCCCTTCCATTTTCCATGCCTTTTAATGCAGTGTATAAATCCTGCAAAGACAATGGTTGCTCAAGCTCAACCTGAGCTTCTGCAGGCACCTTTGGGAGCCCATCAAAGAACTGCTGTGTCACTGTTTTGTCCTCTTTGTACTCACACTTGTAGAGCTCAGCATAGAACTCTACTGCCCTCTTTCTGATTTCACTAGGGCTAGTGAGCTCTTGTCCAACAGCTGATTTGAGACAATGAATAATTTTTCTTTGTCCATTCTTTTTCTCTAAACCAAAGAAAAATTTGGATGAGGCATCCATTTCAGATATGCCCTGAAATTTACTTCTCACCAGTGCCCCCTGTGCTCTGATACCCAGCAGATCTGCCAATGCAGCTTTTCTCCTCTTGAGGGCCTGAGTATGGCCTCGATCTCCTGTGGTCTCAACCAACGTCATGAGTTCCACTATTTCAATCTCTAGGGCTTTCATTGATCTGGTGATATCCTTGGTGACATTCCTCGTGTATTGATTACAAAATTGTTGAATCTGTATTTTCCCTATATCCCACCATTGTTGAAGGGATACAAAACTGGCCTTTTGAGCCCTCCACCTCTCCCAAAAAATACTGAAACATTTCCTGAAGTGAGCATCACTCAATAAAGTTATATTAAAATGCCAATATGCGCTTTTAGGTTTTACATCGTTAATGAACACCACCTCTGTTATTAAACAATGATCAGAAAATCCCACTGGAGTTATCACACTTGATTTACAGACCTGAGATTGATGCTCAAAAACATAAAACCTATCTAACCTGGCCATAGAGATGATGTTCTCTCTCACATGCGCCCAGGTGTACTGCCTTGTTCCTTCATGTTGACTCCGCCAAATATCACACAGTTCATTTGTTACAATAAGGCGTTTTAAAAACGTCCTTGAGGCTATATGAGGTTCTTGGTGATTTCTATCTAAATCGCTAACTGTGCAGTTAAAATCCCCAGCAATAAACAAATAATCTTCTTTGTTACATTTCTCAATGGTATTTGATAATGTCTCTAAAAAACATACCCTCTCAACTGTCACCACTGGGGCATATACATTTATCAGACACATATTGATGTTTTCATACCTTGCTCTAACTTTTAATAACCTCCCCTCAACTACCTCTTCAACCTCATATGACAAAGGCAAAAACCCTTTTGAGAACAAGATAACCACACCCCCACTTTTTGAGTTTTTATGACTACACACCACTGTCCCCCCCCACTCCTGTTGCCACATAACTTCATTTTCCAAATTACTATGCATTTCTTGTAGAAAAATTATGTCACTTCCCTTTCCCCTCATTAACTCATACACCATGGCTCTTTTTTTAACATCTCTTGCCCCATTTACGTTTAAAGAAGAGATCTTAAAACTGCTCATGGATAAGAAAAAAATACAGAGGAAGATACAGCCACCACATCTCTTTACAGAGTTAAAACTGCAACTGAACTCTTTCATTTTCTTTAGAATTTGCATCACTTATTACTCTCGTGACCACTTTCTTGAGTCTAGCAATTTCAGGGCTTTTCAAACCTCCCCCTGTAATTTTTGACATCAGAAACTTTGCTGATTCAATAAACAATTCACGTTCAGGGAAAAAATCAGTTACATTGTAATCCTGCATATATTTCTTCCCTTTTGTCAACTTCAGAAATTGACGTATCTTCTCGATCCCATACCTCCCTTCCACCCCATCTATCTCACTATATTGTTGTGACGCGTCAGATGACTCACTCTCGCTATCCTCCCCAGAAGAAAACCCCATCTCTACAACCTGTTCATCTTCACCTGATTTATCCATCTCTACCTTTCTCTTAGAATTAGACCCTTCACCACCCCTTAAATTCTTCCTTTTACTCCTCGGTATTTTGAAAACATCCGCTTCTTTTTCCGTTATTTCAATCTCCTCTTGACCTCCAATTTCATTTTCCAGCACCACCTCAGCGACGGCAGTCGCAATCTCACCTAGTGTTTCCCCTCCCTCTTTGTTCTGATCTACCACAATTGCCCCCGTATCCACAATGCCTTCCTCTCCTACTTTTCCAACCACATCTGCCCACCTTCTCTCTTCCCCTACACCTGTAGTATTTTCATCCCTTCGCTGTGGTACGTTAGTTGCACCTGCACTAAAGCTACTACCAGGCTCAGCGCGTTCATTCTCGGGACAATTACGCACCAAATGCCCCTCTCTTCCACATCCAAAACATTTCATTGATTCAGTAGATGCATAAAAGACATAATCAAATCCATCAATCTTAAAACTAAACGCTAAATTCAGTTCATCTCCTTCCTTTTTTAAAATCATATGCACTTGTCTCCTATGAGACACGACATGTTTCAACAACGGAGATTTGCATCCAAAAAGAACCTTCTTTATTGTAGATACGATTTGACCATGGCGAGATAACTCTCGCTCTAACACTTCATCTCTAACAAATGGTGGCACGTTAGAAAGCATAACTTTCTTCGCAGGATTCATAAGCGGAAATACCGGCGTCTGTGTCTCCCGCAACACAACACCCCTCTCAACTATCTTATTCACCTTTTCAATTGAATCTAAGAATATCACTACAGCGCTATTCATCCTTGAGGCTGATTTAATGCTATCATACCCAATGATAGCACCCACAGCCAAGCTACATTCTTCCACTGAACACCCAGCCGCAGCAGGAATTTTTACTCCATGCCTCCGACTAAGTTTTTCAAACTCTACATTTCCGCGAGTGGCCATTGCAACCAGCCCCACCCGCTGGTTGTGCCCTCGCGAAAAACCAACCTCAAAGATCCCACCACCCCTATACGTGCTTAGTGATAGTTAAACAATATACCCTTAAAACAACTAAACTAATCAATATATATATATGTACATACCAAAACCCAATAGAGTGAAAAGAAATTCCATTCGTTCTCACAATCACTCCTGCTTGACGACTCACTCCCAGCATGCACTCCGAGAGAGAGAGAGAGAGAGAGAGAGAGACAGAGAGAGACAGAGGTAGAGGCAGAGAGTTTTTAATCCCCCTTATGAGTCTAAAGTGGTGAGGTGGTCAACCTCTGGTCCCTCTATATGACATGACAACAACACAGAGAATGCATCAGACCAATCCATCATCAGCCGTACACTATTATGGTATATTACTGTAGATATAACCTTCAGCTCTGGGCTAAAGTTAATGTAGAGGGAGTGTTGAGTCAGAGGAGAGACCTCTTCATCCTGTATGTTTATGTGGAGTTATGAGAAGGTTTTTGTGAGGTAAGGCATTTGCTGTGTAATGTATTTTGGTTGAAACTGTGTTGGACTTGAATTCTTTGCATTGGCTCTGATCTGAGTCATATGGCTGCCAGCTCTGCTAAAGATCCATAGAGAGAGAGGTCAATGACTGTGTTCGTCTTGGTTCATTTTTGTTCGTCTGTCTGTCTGTGTTCCTCTTTCAGGAAACCGTGAAGTTGTGTTCCTGTTTCTGTCTCTCTGAAGCCACAGTTTAAAGCAGTTATTTTTCTCCCAGTCCTCAGTGCTCCTTTGTCTACTCTTTAGTGCCACTCTCCGTCTGCATCAGTCAGGTGGCTTGCCAGCTTGCCAGTTGTGTGAATATTTCCTGTCATGTCGAGGCATCATACACACACAAACAACCCCCCTTACACACACACACACACACACACACACACACACACACACACACACACACACACACACACACACACACACACACACACACACACTCTCACACACACACACACACACACACACACACACACACACAGGAGTCAGACGGCGAGCTCTTGTTAGGCGCTGCCATTTGGCTGGGACTGGCACTGATCTGGCATGGTGGGCACAGCGATATGACAGACCTGCCACATAGATGAAACCCTCAGACGCCAGGCAGGGAGAGACGCTCGGCTGCACACACAAAAGACCGCACAAGTCAAAAAGAGCAGTCAGTCAGATGGTACGCACGCTGCCCGAACCTGTCAGCACAGATCTAATCTATGTGGGTCTTCACTGAAAGAGAGAGGCAAGAGAGGTAGAGAGGAGTGAGGGTTTTGGGAGGGGAACATCAGGAGGACAGACAGAGACATGACTCAAATTAAGAATGATGTGGTGTGAGCTGGAGGACCAGCAAGATTCTAGCCTTATCAACTCCACCTGTCTCTCTCTCTCTCTTTCCAGCTCTTCTTCCTCTTCCCTCTCCTCTTTTTGCCCCTCATCCCACTACTCTACCCCCACCAACTGCTCTGTCTCCATGTCTCCATCCCCTCCCTCTCCTCTCTCACTAACCTCCCCCCTCCTTCCCCCCAGGGGTTTTCCTGTGTGATCGTCTCACCGACATCTGCCCATCTCATCCAGCTGAAGGGACAGAACGGCTCTCCTCTTCTCCTGGTTGGCTGGTTGCTCCTCCTCCTTGCTCGCATCTCACTCATCCCTTCTGATGCCTCCCAACGACCTGCAAATAAACAACAGTGACAAGACAGAGAGAGAGAGAGAAAGAGGGGACATCAAAAGTAGCTGTTATTTTGCAAGGCCAAGAGCAGAGTCCCTAAAATACTGAGGAACCAAAATCACATTGAGGACCATACATTCTGACTTTGTATGAGGGAAACAACCTGCTTTTTAATTTGGAATGACTTTGAAAATGATCAGAGCAATAATCACCACATATTGCAGTCCCAAAAAGAAGAACTTACACAGTTACTTATGAAATTGTTCAGAAATTCAGTTAATGCACTATACAATCAAAGTTCATATCCTACTCATCCAAGGCCCTTGTCTGTGACTACCTGTCCCCGGCTAATGGACAGACACAGTTGACAGCTCAGTGTGTGTGAGGTCTAATTAGGAGGAAGTCTAACGACCTCTTGACGTTCTGTCACTGGTGGAGCATGTCCTAACGTTCTAGACGGAAAGTTAGCTGAATGTTCATCTAATCACAGGTGTGTTTTAAATATGTGTTATTAAATGTAAACTACTGTCAAAAGCCAATGTAGAGTTGTAGCAGATTACCTTAGATTGACTTTGTTGAAAGGCACAGTAAACCAAACTGACATGGATCAATTAGTAAAAGACATGAATTTGGATATTAAGCTCCAGGTTTATTAAATCAGCCTTGGCCATTAACTGAGCCTCAGTAAGAATCTAAAACTACATCTAACATCTAAAACTTTACATAATATTGCCTCTATATCTTTACCTATATAATAAAAGCTCTATATCTCTGTGGTAATGTTAGCTCTATAACACTGTCTACATAATATAAGCTCTATGTCTCTGGTAATGTTAGCTCTATAACTCTGTATACATAATATAAGCTCTATGTCTCTGGTAATGTTAGCTCTATAACTCTGTCTACATAATATAAGCTCTATGTCTCTATGGTAATGTTAGCTCTATAACTCTGTCTACATAATATAAGCTCTATGTCTCTGTGGTAATGTTTGCTCTATATCTCTGTGGTAATGTTAGCTCTATATCTCTATCTGCATAATATAAGCTCTATGTGTCACGAGCTGACCTTGGAGATCCTTTTTATGTCTCTATTTTGGTTTGATCAGGGCGTGATTTCAGGTGGGCATTTCTATGTGTTGTGTTTCTATGATTTTCTATCTCTATGTTTTGGCCAGGTATGGTTCTCAATCAGGGACAGCTGTCTATCGTTGTCTCTGATTGGGAACCATACTTAGGTGCGTTTTTGCCCACCTGTCTTGGTGGGAAATTGACTTTCTTTATGGCATTTTGCCTTTGAGCTTCACGGTTTGTTTTTGTATTGTTTATTGTTTTGTCGGCGTCATTTGGATCATTAAAAGATACTGTATGCTCACCATGCTGCACCCTGGTCCTCTCCTTCAAACAGCCGTGACACCATGTCTCTGCGGTAATGTTAGCTCTATAACGCTGTCTACATAATATAAGCTCTACATTGTTATCCACATAATTTTACCTCTATACAGTGCATTCGTAAAGTATTTAGACCCCTTGACTTTTTCCACATTTTGTTACATTACAGCCTTATTCTAAAATGTATTAAATAACAGAAAATCCTCAGCAATCTACACACAATATCCCATTATGACAAAGCGAAAACTGATTTTGTTCTCTTCTATTTTATAAAAAAACAGAAATACCTTATTTACAGAAGTATTCAGCCCCTTTGCTATGAGACTCGAAATTGAGCTCAGGTGCATCCTGTTTCCAATGCTCATCCTTCAGGTGTTTCTACAACTTGATGGAGTCCACCTGTGGTAAATTCAATTGATTGGACATGATTTGGAAAGAAACACATGTCTATTTAAGGTCCCACAGTTGACAGTGCATCTCAGAGAAAAAACCATGAGGTCGAAGGATTTGTCCGTAGAGCTCCGAGACAGGATTGTGTCGAGGTTCAGATCTGGGGAAGGGTATCAACACATTTCTGCAGCTTTAAAGGTTCCTCAAGAACCTTCAAATGGAAGATGTTTTGAACCACCAAGACTCTTCCTAGAGCTGGCCGTCCGACCAAACTAAGCAATCAGGGGGAGAAGGGCCTTGGTCAGGGAGGTGACCAAGAACCTAATGGTCACTCTGACAGAGGTCTAGAGATCCTCTGGGGTGATGGGAGAACCTTCCAGAAGGACAACCATCTCTGCAGCAATCCACCAATCAGGCCTTTATGGTAGAGTGGCAAGACGGAAGCCACTCCTCAGTAGAAGCGACATGACAGCCCGCTTGGAGTTTGCAAAAAGGTACCTAAAGACTCTCAGCCCATGAGAAACAAGAATCTCTGGTATGATGAAACCAAGATTGAACTCTTTGGCCTGAATGCCAAGCGTCACGTCCGGAGGAAACCTGGCACCATCCTGACGGTAAAGCATGATGTGTGTGTAGATTGATGAGGAAAACTAACAATTTAATAAATGTTAGAATGAGGCTGTAACGTAACAAAATGTGGAAAAAGTCAAGGGGTCTGAATACTTTCCAAAGGCACTGTATCTGTGTCTACATAATATAAGCTCCATATCTCTGTCTACAGAAAGGGGATAGATCTTATCAGCCATCTGGACTTTTACAAGATTATCAACTCCAGTAAAAGGAGATTAGATGAGTGCCTTATGTATTTGACAAATAGTTAATTGGCCTGACGTAGCCACTGACCCTAAAAGTACATGTTGCAGGAGGATAATCTTCTTAGAAGGAGCGTTCAATTAACCAGACTAAATGATGAGAAACATGGTGCAGATGAGGAGATGCAGCTATGAACAATTTCTCTCTCTCTCTCTCTCTCGCTCTCTCTCTCTCTCTCGCTCTCTCTCTCTCTCTCTCTCTCTCTCTCTCTCTCTCTCTCTCTCTCTCTCTCTCTCTCTCTCTCTCTCTCTTGCTCTCTCTCTCTCTCTCTCTCTCTCTCTCTCTCTCTCTCTCTCTCTCTCTCTCTCTCTCTCTCTCTCTCTCTCTCTCTCTCTCTCTTGCTCTCTCTCTCTCTCTCTCTCTCTCTCTCTCTCTCTCTCGCTCTCTCTCTTGCTCTCTCTCTTGCTCTCTCTCTCTCTCTCTCTCTCTCTCTCTCTCTCTCTCTCTCTCTCTCTCTCTCTCTCTCTCTCTCTCTCGCTCTCTCTCTCTTGCTCTCTCTCTCCACCACCCCCTTACAAAATATTATATTACCTCCCATTGTAAAATGAATCTGTTTCTGAGCCCTCCAGTATTGTTTCTGCAAGAGTAGACAGGACAGGGCAGTGAGGCCATGTCATTATTCCCCCATTGGCCCTCTATAGCAGAGATCAGAGCCTACTGTACATTACCCATATTCCTAGGGGCCAAGCAATCTCTGTATGAGACCTGTGGTAGGGTATTACTGTGTTGATGCGTTTCACTACCAGGGACTATGTGTAAAAAGTGTGTTATTCTACCAGAGTGGTGTTTCCTCCACCACCTCTGGGTATCATAGCCACTAGTACATAATCAAAACTCAGGGGCCATATCCTCAGGCCATGAACAACACAAGCATGCACACACTTACTCACACACACAAACACACACGCAAACAAATAAACACACACACACACACACACACTCACAGGGCTGATCCGTAAACCCTGTAGTGCCAGCTGTGAGTCATGGCAGCCTGTTGACATTCTGTAACTGTGATATATGCCAGCGGATGAATGTGTAATTAGGCCTTGGCAGGGACTCCACAGTTACTTAGCTCCACACTTCATTACTGTCCACACCCCCCTGGTTGCTTCTAACCCTACAGCCACACTGATGATTTAAGCTAATGTAGGAACAGAACGGGAGAAACCTTCTCTTCTTCTCTGTTTCCTCTGGTGGAGGGCCATTCTCCTGCTCTAAGGGATTTGCTGGTTGTTTTAAAACGTTTTGATTCAAAGAGTTTAGACATGTAAGAAAACATTGTATGTGATACCTAAGAATGATTCAGGTGTGTATTCTTATTTTATTTGGAAACCTGGAAACAAGTGGAGGAGTCATACATCCATACTTTTGGTATAAGATATAAAAAGACTCAAATGACAACAAAACAAAGTAAAATAACATGTTGGGGTTATTATAGGGTAATAGCAGCTGCACTAAGCTAATTAGGCATTGATATATATATATATATTTATTTAAACAATGGGGAAATATAATTAATCAAAATTATAATTGAAATGATAATCTAATAATTGTATGCAATAGTCCAAGCAGGAGTTGTAAAAAAAAACATATACAGTATATTACTTGATGGTTCATGAAAAATGAAAAGAAAAGAATGCAGTTTGAATGCAGTTATATGTGCAGTTTGAGTTACGGATAAGCCACTTTCTCACAGATCCCTAACTTCAGTTGACCACATGCTACATCATTCCAGCTCTGCTCTGTGTTAGAATAAATTAAGCTTCTCTCAGCACAGTCCTCTTCACCGCCGTAACTGTTAGGCTCTCCACTCTTCCAGTACCTGTAACCAATCAAGACCCAGCCCTCAGTTTACAAACACAAAGTTAATGGAATGTAATGTAAAGAAATTGAGGCCTTTGGCTTTAAATGAAATACAGCTATTATAGGACATTAGAATATTTAAATGTCTTACTCTATGGTCAGTGGTGTTCCATCCACCCATTTCCATGACCCCTCTGTCTCTCTGTCAGACAGACCAATCCAGAACATCCCATTGAATCCACTGATACAATTCTAAAATATTGGCACAGACATTTAATGTCAACAAAACTCAATGAATCCTTCATCAATAACTAGGGCCAGTTGTTTTCTGTTTTGTTTTTTTTCATCAATATTTCCATCATTATCCACTAGGGTTGCTGCAGGTATAAAATCCTAGGACATGTTAAATGACACAAGCTTAAGTGTTTGGTGGGGGGATCCCCTAAGCCTTGAAAGTCACTAGACCTGGGTTCAAGTCTCGGTTGGGGCTACCCACACAGTGATGTGTAGAATCACTGATCAACAAATAGTATTCCCTGCCAAGTAATAGGCTTTGTGCAATTAAAATGTGTAGAGCTACGCCTTCCCTGGCGATTGATTGATTGATTAAAGAACATTTCCTAGAATTTTCTACCTGAAGCAAACCTAGTGGATAATGCTGGAAATAACAGTTCAAGAAAAATAAATCACCAAAACAGCTACCAATAACTACAACACCATTTATACTGCTGCTACTACCACCACTATCCATTTACCTCTCTCTCTCTCTCTATCTCTCTCTCTCTCTCTCTCTCTCAATTCAATTCAATTCAATTCAATTCAAGGGCTTTATTGGCATGGGAAACATGTGTTAACATTGCCAAAGCAAGTGAGGTAGATAATATATAAAGTGAATATATAAAGTGAAAAACAATAAAAATTAACAGTAAACATCTCTCTCTCACTCACCTGTTCCTCTCTGCTGTCTATGATCACCAGGTCGGCTCCACTCCCTACACAGTCCTGTTTGCTCTGCTCCCAAGTCTTCTCCACAGTGAAGAAGAGGTAAAAACTGGATCCAAAATGACGCCATCCCATTTTAAAATGATGCTCTGTTGAAGAGCAAAGGAGAACACATGTTCAAGCAGCAGCTTCATACTCATAAACCCATGAACCCAATAACACTAATAATGACAATAATATTTGCGCTTGTTATGGTGTGTGTGATTGAATTCCAGCCAGTCCAAATGGTGTGGTCAGATAAGGATAACTCACTCACCCATAAACAATCATTTATTTTGAAGGATAACTATCTCCCCCTTCAGCTGGTCTGTCTCTGTCAATAGCTTAGTCTGCTCCTCCTCAAAGTCACTTGCCACTCTGTTGTCTGCAAAGAAACATAAAAAGCAATGACCAAAATAATCACACTAAAACAACCTGACTATTAATGATGTAAAACTGGGTAAACTCACAGTGGGCACAAAGGCCTATGATCCCAGTCAGTAAAAGAACACACAGCAGCCCCAGACACACAACAGCACCTTTGAGGTGGTTACTCTTTGCTGAGGATACAATACATGATTTACAGCTTACTGTGGTACAGCTTAGCAGGTTGTGAAAGATGTGTGTGCTGTTTTTTTATCTTACCAAATTGTTGCCTTCCTGCCATACCACTAGAGGTGACATCCTGGGTCTCAATGTTGGGGTCATGAAGAACCTTTACGGTTTCAGCACTAATGTTAGCATAAATTTTCTCCATAACATCAGTACTTTTCAGTTCATCCTTCTCAATGGTGTCAGTTGGTAAAGGTTATACTGAGTCTATACAGTGTTTTAAAACTGTATCTGTCCTTTCACCATCCCATTTTTTGACTGACATTTCCGGAAGTCGGTCAAATAAGGCGATGCATATTTCAACACTGTCAAGAAAAGAGATCCAAAAGTAAAACTTCTGGTTAGGGTTGCGGAACCTCTAACATTATATTGAGAGAGGCATGTTTTTAAACTGAATTCTCTGATTTTCAAGTGGTGAGTTCCTAATTTGTACAGAAGTAGCTAGCAAGTTATGCTAAAGTTAGCTAACCAAAATAATGTTTACAATGCCATGGCTGAATGCCTCTTGCATTAACTCTTAACTTCCCCACAATGATTTTAATCATAACAGGACATCCATTCCATTTAGCTACTGTTTTGTTGAACAGTGCCTTCAGAAACTATTCATACCCCTTGACTTATTCCACATTATCTTGTGTTACAGACTGAATGCAAACATTTTCTCACCCATCTACATAAAATACTCCATAATGACAAAGTGAAAACATGTTTTTAGAAAGTTTTGCAAATTCATTGAAAATAGAAATACAGAAATATCTCATTTAAATAAGTATTCTCACCCCTGAGTCAGTACAGTACATATTAGCTCTAATCTCTGCCAAAAGTGATTCTATGTACCTTTCTGGGTAAGTCTCAGATTTTCACACCTGGATTGTACAATTTTTGCACATTATACTTTTTTAAATACTGCAAGATTCGTCAAGTTGGTTGTTGATCATTGCTAGACAGCAATTTTCAAATATTGCCATAGATTTTCAAGCCAATTTAAGTCAAAACTGTAGCTAGGCCACTCAAGCATTCAATACCGTCTTGGTAAGCGATGGCAGTGTATATTTGGCCTTGTGTTTTAGGTTATTTTCCTGCTGAAACGTGAATTTGTCTCCCAGTTTCTGGTGAAAAGCAGACTGAAACAGGTTTTCCTCTAGGATTTTGCCTGTGCTTATTGCTATATCTTTTCTTTTTATTATGAAAAACTCCCTAGTCCTTGCCAATGACAAGCATACCCATAACATGATGCAGCCACCATCATGCTTGAAAATATGAAGAGTTGTTCTCAGTTATGTGTTGTGTTGGATTTGCCTCAAACATAAAGCTTTGTGTTCAGGACATAAAGTTCATTTCTTTGCCACATTTTTATTTTGTTATTTTTATTCTGTACAAGTTTTTCACTCTGTCATTTAGGTTAATATTGTCTAGTAACTACAATGCTGTTGAGCCATCCTCAGTGTTCTCTTATCACAGCCATTAAGGATGGCAGTTCTTAAGGATTGGACGATTTTTTTCAATTTCTGCCCTAAATGACATACCCAAATCTATAGCTCATATGCATATCCTTGGTACCATTTGAAAGGAAACACTTTGAAGTTTATGGGAATGTGCAAGGAATGTAGTAGAATATAACACAATCAATCTGAAAAAAGATAATACAAGGAAAAAAACAACCGTTATTATGTATTTTTTTGTACCATCGTCTTTGAAATGCAAGAGAAAGGCCATAATGTATTATTCCAGCCCAGGTACAATTTAGATTTTGGCCACTAGAGGGAATCAGTGTATGTGCAAAGTTTTAGACTGATCCAATGAACCATTGCATTTATGTTCAACATTTTGTATGAAGACTGCCCAAATGTTTATTAATAACTTTTCATGTTCAAAATTATGCACCCTCCTCAAACAAAAGCATGGTATTCTTTCACTGTAATAGCTACTGTAAATTGGACAGTGCAGTTAGATTAACAATAATTTAAGTTTTCTGCCAATATCAGATAAGTCTATGTCCTGGGAAATGTTCTTGTTACTTACAACCTCATGCTAATCGCATTAGCTTATGTTAGCTCAACTGTCCCGTAAAAGGGACACCGATCCCAAAGAAGTTTTTAAACTCTGTAACTGTTGGCCTCATGGTGAAATCAGAATAAAAACGAAAAAATCCATAAAAACGCGTGTCAAAAATGTTATAAATTAATTTGCATTTTAATGAGGGAAATAAGTATTTGAACCCCTCTCAATCAGAAAGATTTCTGGCCCCCAGGTGTCTTTTATACAGGTAATGAGCTGAGATTAGGAGCACACTCTTAAAGGGAGTGCTCCTAATCTCAGTTTGTTACCTGTATAAGAGACACCTGTCCACAGAAGCAATCAATCAATCAGATTCCAAACTCTCCACCATGGCCAAGACCAAAGAGCTCTCCAACGATGTCAGGGATAAGATTCTAGACCTACACAAGGCTGGAATGGGCTACAAGACCATCGCCAAGCAGCTTGGTGAGAAGGTGAAAACAGTTAGTGCGATTATTCGCAAATGGAAGAAACACAAAAGAACTGTCAATCTCCCTCGGCCTGGGGCTCCATGCAAGATCTCACCTCGTGGAGTTGCAATGATCATGAGAATGGTGAGGAATCAGCCCAGAACTACAGGGGAGGATCTGGTCAATGATCTCAAGGCAGCTGGGACCATAGTCACCAAGAAAACAATTGGTAACACACTGCGCCGTGAAGGACTGAAATTCTGTAGCGCCCGCAAGGTCCCCCTGCTCATGAAAGCACATATACATGCCCAACTGAAGTTTGCCAATGAACATTTGAATGATTCAGAGGACAACTGGGTGAAAGTGTTGTGGTCAGATGAGACCAAAATGGAGTTCTTAGGCATCAACTCAACTCGGCGTGTTTGGAGGAGGAGGAGGAATGTTGCCCATGACCCCAAGAACACCATTCCCACCGTCAAACATGGAGGTGGAAACGTTATGCTTTGGGGGTGTTTTTCTGCTAAGGGGACAGGACAACTTCACCGCATCAAAGGGACCTCAGCCAGGGCATTGAAATGGGTCGTGGATGGGTATTCCAGCATGACAATGACTCAAAACACACGGCCAAGGCAACAAAGGAGTGGCTCAAGAAGAAGCACATTAAGGTCCTGGAGTGGCCTAGCCAGTCTCCAGACCTTATTCCCATAGAAAATCTGTGGAGGGAGCTGAAGGTATGAGTTGCCAAACGTCAGCCTCAAAACCTTAATGACTTGGAGAAAATCTGCAAGGAGGAGTGGGACAAAATCCCTCCTGAGATGTGTGCAAACCTGGTGGCCAACTACGAGAAACGTCTGATCTCTTTTATTGCCAACAAGGGTTTTGCCACCAAGTACTAAGTCATGTTTTGCAGAGGGGTCAAATACTTATTTCCCTCATTAAAATGCAAATCAATTTATAACATTTTTGACATGCGTTTTTATGGATTTTTTTGTTGTTATTCTGTCTCACACTGTTCAAATAAACCTACCATTAAAATTATAGACTGGTCATTTTTTTGTCAGTGGGCAAACGTACAAAATCAGCAGGGGATCAAATACTATTTTCCCTCAATGTTTTTCCTCCAAACACCGGCTTCTCAGGTATTATCAAATAAATCAAATAAAATAAAATGTTATTGGTCATGTACACGTGTTTAGCAGATGTCATTGCGGGTGTAGCGAAAGGCTTGTGTTTCTAGCTCCAACAGTGCAGTAATATTTAACAAGTAATATCTAACAATTTCACAACAGTACATTCAATACACACACATGTAAGTAAAGGAATGGAATTAAGAATATATAAAAATTTGAATGAGCAACGTCAGCGTGGCAAAGACTAAGATATAGTACTATAGAATAGAATACAGTATATACTGTACATGTGAGATGGGTAATGCAAAATGACAAGTGACAAGTGTTCCATTATTAAAGTGGCCAGTGATTTCAAGCCTCTAATGTGCTAGTGATTGCTGTTTAAGTGTCGGATGGACTCTCAGTCACAGCTTTGATGCACCTGTCTTCTGGATGATGAACAGGCAGTGGCTAGCTAGGGTGGTTGTGGTCGCCTTGACCACAACCACCCTAGGTTGATGCAACTGCAGGTAGTTTGCCCCCAGTGATGCATTGGGTAGACCACACCATCCTCTGGAGAGCCCTGCTGTTTGAGTTTCTGCCTATAGGACGGGAGGAGCAAAATGGAGTTGTGATCAGATTATGAGGGAGGGCGGGGGAGGGCCTTGTAGGCATCCCAGGAAGTTGGAATAGCAGTGGTCGAGTGATTTAGCAGCATGAGTACTACAGTCAATGTGTTGATAGGATTTCAGTAAAGTTTTCCTCAAATTTGCTTTGTTAAAATCCCCAGCTAAAAAAAATGCATCCTCAGGATATGTGGTTTCCAGTTTGCATGAAGTTCTTTGAGGGCCGTCGTGGTATAGGCTTGAGGGGGAATATACCCGACTGACTATATGTCATGTATTGTCATGTTGTGTCTTGTTCCTGTTCTTTCTCTTCACCCTGTCTCCCTCTGCTGGTCGTATTAGGTTACCTTTTCTTCCCCTCTTTCCCCCAGCTGTTCCTTGTCTTCTCTAACTACCTCGTTCACCCCTTTTCCCACCTGTTCCCTTTTTCCCTCTGATTAGGTCTCTATATCTCTCTCTGTTCCTGCTCCTGTCTTTGTCGGATTCTCGTTTGTGTTTCTCATGCCTGAACCAGACTATCGTCGTGTTTGCTGCAACCTTGTCCTGTCCTGTCGGAATCTGCCAGTTCATCTAACCTTGTCCTGTCCTGTCGGAATCTGCCTGTCCATCTGAGCCTACATGTGTTTCGTCATTAAAGAAACTCTGTTTTGTTAATTCGCTTTTGGGTCCTCATTCACGCACCCCTGACAGAAGAATCCGACCAAGAATGGACCCAGCGACTTCGGATCCTCTCCACTCAGCCGTCGAGATCCAGGGAGCGATGCTAGGCAGACACGAGCAGGAATTGTCTGCTGCTCGACATGCCGTTGAGACCCTGGCCGCCCAAGTCTCCAACCTCACAGAACAGGTTCACCATCTCCGCCTCGATCCACCGGCCACTTCCAGGGCTTTCGAATCTCCGGAGCCCAGAATCAATAACCCGCCGTGTTACTCTGGGGAGCCCACTGAATGCCGCTCGTTCCTCACCCAGTGTGATATTGTGTTTTCTCTCCAGCCCAACACTTACTCCAGGAGCACTGCTCGTATCGCCTACGTCATATCTCTCCTTACTGGACGGGCTCGTGAGTGGGGCACGGCAATCTGGGAGGCAAGGGCTGAGTGTACTAACCAGTATCAGGACTTTAAGGAGGAGATGATACGGGTTTTTGATCGATCTGTTTTTGGGGAGGAAGCTTCCAGGGTCCTGTCTTCCCTATGTCAAGGTAATCGATCCATAACAGACTACTCTATTGAGTTTCGCACTCTTGCTGCCTCCAGTGACTGGAACGAGCCGGCTTTGCTCGCTCGTTTTCTGGAGGGTCTCCGCGCGGAGGTAAAGGATGAGATTCTCTCCCGGGAGGTTCCTTCCAGCGTGGATTCCTTGATTGAACTCGCTATTCGCATAGAGCGACGGGTTGATCTTCGTCACCGAGCTCGTGGAAAGGAGCTCGCGTTCTCCGTTGCCCCCCTCTCCGCATCACTACCATCTTCCTCTGCCGGCTCGGGTGCTGAGCCCATGCAGCTGGGAGGTATCCGCATCTCGACTAAAGAGAGGGAACGGAGAATCACCAACCGCCTCTGTCTCTATTGCGGTTCCGCTGGTCATTTTGTCACTTCATGTCCAGTAAAAGCCAGAGCTCATCAGTAAGCGGAGGGCTACTGGTGAGCGCTACTACTCCTGTCTCTCCTTCAAGATCCTGCACTACCTTGTCGGTCCATCTACGCTGGACCTGTTCGTCAGCTTCCTGCAGTGCCTTGATAGACTCTGGGGCGGAGGGCTGTTTTATGGACGAGACCTGGGCTCGGGAACATGACATTCCTCTCAGACAGTTAAGGGAGCCCACGGCCTTGTTCGCTTTGGATGGTAGTCCTCTCCCCAGGATTCAGCGTGAGACGTTACCTTTAACCCTCACTGTCTCTGGTAATCATAGCGAAACCATTTCTTTTTTGATTTTTCGTTCACCTTTTACACCTGTTGTTTTGGGCCATCCCTGGCTAGTTTGTCATAATCCTTCTATTAATTGGTCTAGTAATTCTATCCTCTCCTGGAACGTCTCTTGTCATGTGAAATGTTTAATGTCTGCTATCCCTCCTGTTTCCTCTGTCTCTTCTTCACAGGAGGAGCCTGGTGATTTGACAGGGGTGCCGGAGGAATATCACGATCTGCGCACGGTGTTCAGTCGGTCCAGGGCCACCTCTCTTCCTTCACACCGGTCGTATGATTGTAGTATTGATCTCCTTCCGGGAACCACTCCCCCCCGGGGTAGACTATACTCTCTGTCGGCTCCCGAACGTAAGGCTCTCGAAGATTATTTGTCTGTAGCTCTTGACGCCGGTACCATAGTCCCCTCCTCCTCTCCCGCCGGAGCGGGGGTTTTTTTTGTCAAGAAGAAGGACGGGTCTCTGCGTCCCTGCATAGATTATCGAGGGCTGAATGACATAACAGTGAAGAATCGTTATCCGCTTCCTCTTATGTCTTCAGCCTTCGAGATCCTGCAGGGAGCCAGGTTTTTCACTAAGTTGGACCTTCGTAACGCTTACCATCTCGTGCGCATCAGGGAGGGGGACGAGTGGAAGACGGCATTTAACACTCCGTTAGGGCACTTTGAATACCGGGTTCTTCCTTTCGGCCTCGCTAACGCTCCAGCTATCTTTCAGGCATTAGTCAATGACGTCCTGAGAGACATGCTGAACATCTTTGTTTTCGTTTACCTTGACGATATCCTGATTTTTTCACCGTCACTCCAGATTCATGTTCAGCACGTTCGACGTGTCCTCCAGCGCATTTTAGAGAATTGTCTTTTTGTGAAGGCTGAGAAGTGCACTTTTCATGCCTCCTCCGTCACATTTCTCGGTTCTGTTATTTCCGCTGAAGGCATTAAGATGGATCCCGCTAAGGTCCAAGCTGTCATTGATTGGCCCGTCCCTAAGTCACGCGTCGAGCTGCAGCGCTTTCTCGGCTTCGCAAACTTCTATCGTCGTTTCATCCGTAATTTCGGTCAGGTGGCAGCTCCTCTCACAGCCCTTACTTCTGTCAAGACGTGCTTTAAGTGGTCCGTTTCCGCCCAGGGAGCTTTCGATCTCCTCAAGAATCGTTTTACTTCCGCACCTATCCTTGTTACACCTGACGTCTCTAGACAGTTCGTTGTCGAGGTTGACGCGTCAGAGGTGGGCGTGGGAGCCATTCTTTCTCAGCGCTCCCTCTCTGACGACAAGGTCCACCCTTGCGCGTATTTTTCTCATCGCCTGTCGCCGTCGGAACATAACTATGATGTGGGAAACCGCGAACTGCTCGCCATCCGCTTAGCCCTAGGCGAATGGCGACAGTGGTTGGAGGGGGCGACCGTTCCTTTTGTCGTTTGGACTGACCATAGGAACCTTGAGTACATCCGTTCTGCCAAACGACTTAATGCGCGTCAGGCTCGTTGGGCGCTGTTTTTCGCTCGTTTCGAGTTCGTGATTTCTTATCGTCCGGGCTCTAAGAACACCAAGCCTGATGCTTTATCTCGTCTCTTCAGTTCTTCAGTAGCCTCCACTGACCCCGAGGGGATTCTCCCTGAGGGGCGTGTTGTCGGGTTGACTGTCTGGGGAATTGAGAGGCAGGTAAAGCAAGCACTCACTCACACTCCGTCGCCGCGCGCTTGTCCTAGGAACCTTCTTTTCGTTCCCGTTCCTACTCGTCTGGCCGTTCTTCAGTGGGCTCACTCTGCCAAGTTAGCCGGCCACCCTGGCGTTCGGGGTACGCTTGCTTCCATTCGCCAGCGTTTTTGGTGGCCCACCCGGGAGCATGACACGCGTCGTTTCGGTTGTCGATAGGTTCTCTAAGGCGGCTCATTTTATTCCCCTTGCTAAGCTTCCTTCTGCTAAAGAGACGGCACAAATCATCATCGAGAATGTTTTCAGAATTCATGGCCTTCCGTCAGACGTCGTTTCTGACAGGGGTCCGCAATTCACGTCTCAATTTTGGAGGGAGTTTTGCCGTTTGATTGGGGCTTCCGTCAGTCTCTCTTCCGGCTTTCACCCCCAGTCTAACGGTCAAGCAGAACGGGCCAATCAGACTATTGGTCGCATCTTACGCAGTCTTTCTTTTCGTAACCCTGCGTCTTGGTCAGAACAGCTCCCCTGGGCAGAATACGCCCACAACTCGCTTCCTTCGTCTGCGACCGGGCTATCTCCTTTTCAGAGTAGCCTCGGGTACCAGCCTCCGCTGTTCTTGTCTCAGTTCGCCGAGTCCAGCGTCCCCTCCGCTCAGGCTTTTGTCCAACGTTGCGAGCGCACCTGGAAGAGGGTCAGGTCTGCACTTTGCCGTTATAGGGGGCAGACTGTGAGAGCCGCTAATAAGCGTAGAACTAAGAGTCCTAGATATTGTCGCGGTCAGAGAGTTTGGCTCTCCACTCAGAACCTTCCCCTTAAGACAGCTTCTCGCAAGCTGACCCCGCGGTTCATTGGTCCGTTCCGTATTTCTCAGATCATTAATCCTGTCGCAGTGCGACTTCTTCTTCCGCGATATCTTCGTCGCGTCCACCCGGTCTTCCATGTCTCCTGTGTTAAGCCCGTTCTTCGCGCTCCCGCTCGTCTTCCCCCCCCCCCCCCCCATCCTTGTCGAGGGCGCACCTATCTACAGGGTCCGTAAGATTTTGGACATGCGTCCTCGGGGCCGTGGTCATCAGTACCTAGTGGATTGGGAGGGGTACGGTCCTGAGGAAAGGAGTTGGGTTCCCTCTCGGGACGTGCTGGACCGTTCGCTGATCGATGATTTCCTCCGTTGCCGCCAGGTTTCCTCCTCGAGTGCGCCAGGAGGCGCTCGGTGAGTGGGGGGGTACTGTCATGTATTGTCATGTTGTGTCTTGTTCCTGTTCTTTCTCTTCACCCTGTCTCCCTCTGCTGGTCGTATTAGGTTACCTTTTCTTCCCCTCTTTCCCCCAGCTGTTCCTTGTCTTCTCTAACTACCTCGTTCACCCCTTTTCCCACCTGTTCCCTTTTTCCCTCTGATTAGGTCTCTATATCTCTCTCTGTTCCTGCTCCTGTCTTTGTCGGATTCTCGTTTGTGTTTCTCATGCCTGAACCAGACTATCGTCGTGTTTGCTGCAACCTTGTCCTGTCCTGTCGGAATCTGCCAGTTCATCTAACCTTGTCCTGTCCTGTCGGAATCTGCCTGTCCATCTGAGCCTACATGTGTTTCGTCATTAAAGAAACTCTGTTTTGTTAATTCGCTTTTGGGTCCTCATTCACGCACCCCTGACACTATAACCAAAATAATTATCTTGGGAGGTAATACGGTCGTCATTTGATTGAGAGGGATTCTATGTCGGGTGAACAAAATGACTTGTGTTCCTGTGTGTTATCACAATCACACCACGAGTAGTAATCATGAAACATACACCCCCGCCCTTCTTCTTCCCGGAGAGATATTTATTCCTGTCTGCGCGATGGACTAAGAACCCAACTGGCTCTATGGACGCATACAGAATAACCCTAGAGAGCCATGTTTCCGGGAAACAGAGTATGTTACAATACTGATGTCTCTCTGGAAGGAAATCCTCACCCTGAGCTCATCAACTTTAATGAACATTAGCGAGTAATATAACCGGAAGGGATGGGTGGTGTGCACGCCTCCTGAGTCGGATTAGAAGTCCACTCCGAATACCTTTTCTCTGCTGGCGTTGTTTTGGATCGGTCTATGGAATCAGTTCAATTGCCCTGTGTGGTACGAGGAAAGGATCCGATTCGGGAAAGTCATCATCCTGGTCGTAATGCCTGTAATGCTGGTGAGTTACCATCGCTCTGATTTACAAAAAGTTATTCAGCTGTATGTAATAACACAATACATTTTCTGGGCTAGCAATGTAAGAAATAACACATAAAAATCTAAATACTGCTAATTTGCCTAGGGGCTTTCTATCGGTGCCATTTCAGTTTTAAATTCAGGTTGTAACACAACAAAATGTGTAAAAAGTCAAGGGATGTGAATACTTTCTGAAGGCATTGTAGTTCTCAGGTCAAAATATTTAAGCAAATGATCCCGATTCTAATAGTAGCAGCTTCTGTCTTGTTCATGATGTAGTAGCTTATGCTAGATCTAATAGCTGTGTTACATAAACTCAGACCTGGCTGACCTGTTGTTATTGTCTTCTGTGGAATTCATAATATTGTTGGACAGGTTTAAATGCTCTTTGTTATTTGTATCCGTAGAGACAGTAATTTTTTCCTCATTTAGAATGCCTGAAGCTTTAAATCAAATCAAATCAAATTTTATTTGTCACATACACATGGTTAGCAGATGTTAATGCGAGTGTAGCGAAATGCTTGTGCTTCTAGTTCCGACAATGCAGTAATAACCAACAAGTAATCTAGCTAACAATTCCAAAACTACTACTGTAGGGGGATAAAGAATATGTACATAAAGATATATGAATGAGTGATGGTACAGAGCGGCATAGGCAAGATACAGTAGATGGTATTGAGTGCAGTATATACATATGAGATGAGTATGTAAACAAAGTGGCATAGTTAAAGTGGCTAGTGATACATGTATTACATAAAGATGCAGTAGATGATATAGAGTACAGTATATACATATGAGATGAATAATGTAGGGTATGTAAACATTATATTAGGTAGCATTGTTTAAAGTGGCTAGTGATATATTTTACATCATTTCCCATCAATTCCCATTATTAAAGTGGCTGTAGTTGAGTCAGTGTGTTGGCAGCAGCCACTCAATGTTAGTGGTGGCTGTTTAACAGTCTGATGGCCTTGAGATAGAAGCTGTTTTTCAGTCTCTCGGTCCCAACTTTGATGCACCTGTACTGACCTCGCCTTCTGGATGATAGCGGGGTGAACAGGCAGTGGCTCGGGTGGTTGTTGTCCTTGATGATCTTTATGGCCTTCCTGTGACATCGGGTGGTGTAGTTGTCCTGGAGGGCAGGTAGTTTGCCCCCGGTGATGCGTTGTGCAGACCTCACTACCCTCTGGAGAGCCTTATGGTTGTGGGCGGAGCAGTTGCCGTACCAGGCGGTAATACAGCCCGACAGGATGCTCTCGACTTCTGTAGAAGTTTGTGAGTGCTTTTGGTGACAAGCTGAATTTCTTCAGCCTCCTGAGGTTGAAGAGGCGCTGCTGCGCCTTCTTCACGATGCTGTCTGTGTGGGTGGACCAATTCAGTTTGTCTGTGATGTGTACGCCGAGTAACTTAAAACTTACTACCCTCTCCACTACTGTCCCATCGATGTGGATAGGGGGGTGTTCCCTCTGCTGTTTCCTGAAGTCCACAATCATCTCCTTAGTTTTGTTGACGTTGAGTGTGAGGTTATTTTCCTGACACCACACTCCGAGGGCCCTCACCTCCTCCCTGTAGGCCGTCTCGTCGTTGTTGGTAATCAAGCCTACCACTGTTGTGTCGTCCGCAAACTTGATGATTGAGTTGGAGGCGTGCGTGGCCACGCAGTCGTGGGTGAACAGGGAGTACAGGAGAGGGCTCAGAACGCACCCTTGTGGGGCCCCAGTGTTGAGGATCAGCGGGGTGGAAATGTTGTTGCCTACCCTCACCACCTGGGGGCGGCCCGTCAGGAAGTCCAGTACCCAGTTGCACAGGGCGGGGTCGAGACCCAGGGTCTCGAGCTTGATGACGAGCTTGGAGGGCACTATGGTGTTAAATGCCGTGCTGTAGTCGATGAACAGCATTCTCACATAGGTATTCCTCTTGTCCAGATGGGTTAGGGCAGTGTGCAGTGTGGTTGAGATTGCATCGTCTGTGGACCTATTTGGGTGGTAAGCAAATTGGAGTGGGTCTAGGGTGTCAGGTAGGGTGGAGGTGATATGGTCCTTGACTAGTCTCTCAAAGCACTTCATGATGACGGAAGCGAGTGCTACGGGGCGGTAGTCGTTTAGCTCAGTTACCTTAGCTTTCTTGGGAACAGGAACAATGGTGGCCCTCTTGAAGCATGTGGGAACAACAGACTGGGATAGGGATTGATTGAATATGTCCGTAAACACACCAGCCAGCTGGTCTGCGCATGCTCTGAGGGCGCGGCTGGGGATGCCGTCTGGGCCTGCAGCCTTGCGAGGGTTGACACGTTTAAATGTTTTCCTCACGTCGGCTGCAGTGTGTGTGTGTGTGTGTGTGTGTGTGTGTGTGTGTGTGTGTGTGCGCACGCGCGCAAGTGTGTACGCAAGTGTTAAACTTCAAGGACATTGATGAGGGAGTATCAGAATGTTGTTTCTGATACAGATTAGTGTTTCCGTCCCTTACAGTCAAAACATAGTCTACTTGTAACTCAATCTTTCTTTCGGGAGAAACTTTAGCTAATTAAACATGTTTGATTAATCACGATTAACTACAGAAAATCATGCGATTAATCATAATTAATTTGTTTAATTGTTTGACAGCCCTAAGTCAAATACAGTACATCATTACATGCACCAGGGATGTGGTGTGCTCCTTGGCTGGCTTGCTATCCAATCAGCTACTGTAGCTGTGTTGATTTTTGCATGGAGTTCAAGTGTCCTGACCTGTGATGATGATGATGACAGATGACCCATCGTCATAGTGATGTGGTAATCTAATAAGTCAGAGTAGAGTCAACAGGATCATTCTTGAACACACTAGATCACTGTCAGTAGAGCATCATGGTAATGCTTCTCCTCCTCTGACTCCTAGAGATACACTGTACTAACTATCTCTCGATATCAGAACCAACACTAGAACAAAACCAAACCTCTCACATGTAACCTCTCTATGTAACCATCCACCCTTGTCTAAGGTCATGGGTTGCTGTGTGGAGTGGACAGCTACAGTACTGTAGCACTATTGAGCAGTTCAATTTGGCTTGATGAGCAGCCTGCAGATACAGCTGCGTGTGTGTGTATTTGTGTGTGTGTGTGCATGTGTGTGCGTACATGCGTGTGTGTACGTGTGTAAGTGTGTGCCTGTATGTGGAGTGCTTCTCAGGACCTCTCTCTCTCTCTCTCTCTCTCTCTCTCTCTCTCTCTCTCTCTCTCTCTCTCTCTCTCTCTCTCTCTCTCTCTGTGTCTCCATACTTGAGTAAAAGTCTAAAAGTATTTGGTTTTAAATTTACTTAAGTGTCTAAAGTTAATGTAATTGCTCAAATATACTTAAGTATCAAAAGTATAAGTATAAATCATTTCCAATTCTGTACATTAAGCAAACCAGATGGCACCATTTTCTTGTTTCACACAGTCGTCCGGAACAGCTGATGCTCTCATGTATGCTTCAGTGTTACTTGCCTCGAAGCGAGCATAGAAGTTATTTTGCTCATCTGGTAGTTCTGTGTCACTGGGCAGCTCGCGGCCCTGCTTCCCTTTGTAGTCTGTAATAGTTTACAAGCCCTGCCCCATCCGTCGAGCGTCGGAGCCAGTGTAGTACGATTCAATCTTAGTCCTGTATTGACACTTTGCCTGTTTGATGGTTCATCGGAGGGCAAAGCAGGATTTCTTATAAGCGTCCGAGTTAGTGTCCCATCTTCTTGAAAGCGGCAGCTCTACCGTTTAGCTCAGTGCGGATGTAGCCTGTAATCCATGGCTTCTGGTTGGGGTATGTACGTACGGTCACTGTGGGGACAACGTCATCAAATCACTTATTGATGAAGCCAGTGACTGATGTGGTGTACTCCCCAATGCCATCAGAAGAATCCCGGAACATATTAGAGTCTGTGCTTGTAAAACAGTCCTGTAGCTTAGAATCTGCGTCCTCTGACCACTTCCTTACTGAGCGAGTCACTGGTACTTCCTTGACAGTACATACTGTCAGTTGAAAGCTAAGCTAGCTAGCTAGCTAAGGTGTCGGCAGTAGTAACAGATCTGAAGTGCGAGAGAGAGACAGTGTAGCCTGAAGTGCAATTTTTGTTTTCCGTTGCTTTTGTGTAAAGGAAAATCATCCGATTGAATAGCCTATTGTAGCTTCATTCATAATATATATACTGTAGCTAGCTAGCTAGTTTGTAATTCGTTCATGATTTCAGAATAAGGGAGGGTTTTGATAGTGCTGATAAGATAGTGCCGCGAAAACCTGATGTGATGTGTTACAAGCTAGCATCCACCAAACTGATGTGAAAGTGCTCCGTTGCTGTTTCATCCTACATTTAGATTAAAAACGATATTAATACTCTGAATTTTGCAATAATACTATACATACATATTATGAAAGCAAAGACGTTATGTTGTTAAAACCAGTTGAAAGTCCGAAACTATGCAACATTACCAGTTATTGTTAACGGGGACAAATCACGACGTCAGTGGTCTTCAGGTCGAAAAGTCGGAGCTTTCGAAAGATTCCGACTTGGAATTCCGAGTTGGATGACCGTTCAAAACTATTTTGGCGACCACTGGTCTAAGTGAATGTGTATCAATTAAAAGTAAAGCTTTTATGACCATGTATTACTCATTTCATAAGGTCTTTAGTTATGCCCTAGTTGTCATTGACATTGTGGTCTGAAAAATCCTGGCTGATGAGCCACATCAGACCTGCAATTCACAACACGATGGTTAGTAATTCCTGTAGGAATCCAGCCAGAGGGAAGATATCCAACAATTGGACTAGTTTATCACCCACATCCTGAACGACTGCTACGGTGGATAAGTTTAGTAAAATGTAAGTTATTTGTCTTTGTTTAGTATAAGATCGATTAGTAAGTCAACGCGCATGAGAAAACATAGATATTAAAACAAACTTTTAACAAAGAATGCTGGGAAATATGATAATGAGGCCCCTCTCAAGTCTTTTTCACTCTGAGCGATAATGGGAAACTAAACACTAGTGTTTAAAATCTGAACACTTAGGTTAAATAGATGTTCTCCTGGTTGGAAAGAGCTGACTATCATGTTTAATCTTGTATTCTAAATGCCTGTGTTTAAGATGAAAACGCTTAATGGCAAATCGAAATGCCTAATGTTTAATAATAAGGATCAGACCCTTTTTTTCAATTTCTGCCCTAAAATGACATGCCCAAATCTAACTGCCTGTAGCTCAAGGATATGCATATTCCTGATACCATTTGAAAGGAAACACTTTGACGTTTGTGGAAATGTGAAATTAATGTAGGATAATATTACACAATAGATCTGGTAAAAGATAATACAAACAAAAAAACATGCATTTTCAAATACTTTTTTATATCATCTTTGAAATGCAAGCAAAAAGCCATGACATCACATAGGAGTTGAATGCAATTTAGATTTTGGCCACCAGATGACAGCAGTGTGTTTGTACAAATTTTCAGACTGATCCAGTGAAGCGTTACATTACTGCACAACATTTTGAATCAAGTCTGCCCAAATGTGCCGAATTGGTCAATTGATACATTTTCAAGTACATAACTATAGAGGACATACAAAAATGATATGGTAATAAAAATGTAAGTTTACACACTCCCAGGAAAGTCATACATGATGGATAATTAGCTTCCCTACAGGAAAGACACTAACCTTCACACATCTAGATGGCCGGGCGGGGTGGGGCCAGAAACTGTGTGGGGCCAGAAACAGCAGGGGTTCAAACTGTAGAACCCAGTTCCTACATTTGAATATGAAATCGATTTTATTTAATAAAACTATGCTACATTTTATCTCTGGGGCCCTTAGGATGACAAATCAGAGCAAAATTACTGAATGTAAGTACATTATTTACCTTCCGAGGTGAATATATCAAACCAGTTGCCATGGTAAAAGTTATTTGTTGTTGTGCACTCTCCTTCAACAATAGCATGTTTTTTCCCCACTGTAATAGCTATTGTAAATTGGATAGTGCAGCTAGATTAACAATCATTTATGTTTTCTGCACATATAAAACATGTCTATGTCCTGGAAAGTTGGCTGCTACTTACAACGTCATTCTAGTCACATTAGAGCACCTTAGCAACAACCGTCCCGGAATAGGGACACCGATCCCGTAGATGTTTTTAAACACTGACGTTGAGGTTATAAACGTGTCACATATTTAATTGTTTTAGAGTGTAGTTATCCTGTGAGAGCAATGCAGCTTTAAATCCGTTTCTTTCCTCTGTCACCTTTCATCTCTCTTTCTACATTTTTCTTTCATCTTCTTCTTTCGTTCTCTCTTTCTTTCAGTTTCTTCCCTCTCTAGTAATCAATGTCCTGATGGATCACATGCTTGGCACATTTCTTCCTACCTCTCAGGAATGGGGACGGGAGGACACAATCACTCCCTCTGCTGTCATTACCATCTACTGCCCCTGTTACACACCCGCACACACACACACACACACACGGCTGCGGTGTGGGTCAGGGTATACAGACGCTGTGGCTGTGATCCATAAGTGCCCTGAGTATCAAGCGACCTTGAGACATTCAAGTCCCTTTGGCCTTGCCTATACCAGCCTTGCTATGTGCGTATGTACAGTTGTAGGATCTTAATTTGACCCGTTTCAGAAAAGAAACCTGCAGCAACAGGAAATGTGAATTATTATGTGGATTATAGGTAATGGACAATTTTGTGGGGGTTAATAAAAAATATTTTTAGGGCAAATCAAGTCAGATTTCATGCTGTGCAGGGTGATCAAAACTAAGCTCCTACACCTGTACATGTGTATGAGTTCATTGCAACTCCAAGGACCACATTGTGGATAACTTATTTTTGGTTTCAACAGTCATTTCATATGAGAATCGTTTACTTTAATGTTACATTTTATTTATATGATCTGAAGGATCATTCCCTTCATGTGTCACCGCACAATGGGACATAAATGAGGTCCCCCAGTCCAACTCTTTCTCCCTTTTCTCCCCCCCTCTCTCCCATGCTCGGCGAACATTAGCATTATCGATGGGCTCACCCCTTCACCCCAGACAGTGGCTCTTAAAAGAGAATAATTTTATGCAAATTAGATATTGATGAGCTAATGATTAATTGGCTGGTGGACGGCGTTAATATGCAGTAGCTGTCGTGTAATATGCATTTCTAATGACTCTGTCTGAGTCTGTTCAAACAAATGGGCCACTTTGATCATTGGGCTAGTGTGAAGCCTTTCAACATGTTAGCTGGGGGGTAAACCACAGCCCAGGGACTTAAACTGACTGCCATGGGAATGGAGATAGGGGGGAGAGGGAGAGAGCTAGAGAGGGAGGGCGAAAGTGAAACTGTGGATAGAAGTCATTACATCTTTGAGAGGGAAAACAGTCACAGGATGTTTATAGACACTGCATGCTGCATACTGAATAACGTTGCTTTAATCTAAATCAGGCCCTCCAGTCCCACAGATATAACTACTGCTTTCTGTAATGCTACTGTTTCATTGATAGAGTGCAATTGTTTTCCTCTGACTGGTTTCATTGATAGATTACGGTAGATGATCATTTATGAATGAAGAAGAATCTCCCAGCCATTGTCACATCAAACAGCCTCACGCCTTGGACAACTATTACACGTATAGAACCTGTCTTGACCAATCGGATCAGCCCTGGGAACAGGAAGTGCATTTAAGGTAAACTTAACTGTTATTCAATAAGCGCTCAGTGTCTCCCCTCAGACCCATCACCAGTCATAACAGTCAGGAGCACTCATAACCTCTGGTCAGATATCAACTGGAGGATGGAACAGCCAGTTCGTACAAATGGTTCTCAATTATATGTGTCCTTTTGGAGCAGGTGTGTTTCTTGGAGCATTGCTATATCAATATGGTTTCTTGATATAATTTTCAAGACAGCTGGAACGCTTGAGAGCAACATTAAGGCCTTTCAAATTCCATAAAAGAATAGCTAGTGTTGCCATTGTTTTTCTAAAATGTAAAATAAAATAAAAAGCAGGAACCACGGGGAAAATCACCCATTGGTCGCTCCCCACACAGAAGACCCTCCCTCGTCTTGTCCCCTTGTGTGTTGGGTTTGAAGTGCTTCTCAAAGAAGTCTTGAGCCTCCTTGGCCGTGGGAAATGTGTGTGTTGTGTTCTAGAAGGTCACGATGAGTTTTACTGGGTGGATGAAGCCACATCTCAGGTTTAGCATGCGTAGCTGGGATCTTACCTCACTGGAGGTCTCCCTCTGTTTTCGCAGTTCAGCACTCAGGTCTGGGACGATGCTAATCCTCTTCCCTGCATAGATCAGACCCCAGAATTCTGCTGCAAGACGAACAATTCGCCACTTGACTTCAAAGCTGTGGATAAATAAAATCATACACCGAGATCTGTTCCGACGAGTACCCGTGCGATGCGCAATTAGCGGCAAGCTTCTCCTGCACGAACAGTTCATAGAAAAGATTGCTCATGAAGGAAGTTGGTTTGCCTGCTTCCACACCAGTTTCAAGTCCTGTGACCCGTACAGTGATTTTAGGGGAATGATTTTTGAATGATTCTGTCTACTGTTATAGGAGTTTGGTTCCAACCTAGACTACAAGACCAAAAGTATGTGGACCCCTGCTCAGCGAACATCTCATTCCAAAATCATGAGCATTAAAATGGAGTTGGTCACCCCTTTTGCTGCTATAACAACCTCCACTCTTCTGGGAAGACTTCCCACTAGATGTTAGAGCATTGCTGCAGGGACTTGCTTCTATTCAGCCACAAGAGCATTAGTGAGGTTGGGCACTGACGTTGGGCGACTAAGCCTTGCTCACATTCGGCATTCCGGTGAAACAGGAGAGGGCCTTCGCCAAACGGTTGCCACAAAGTTGGAAGCACAGAAGCGTATAGAATGTCATTGTATGCTGTAGCATTAAGATTTTCCTTCACTGGAACTAAGGGGCCTAGCCCGGACCATGAAAACAGCCCCACACCATTATTATTCCTCCAACTGTAAAGTTGGCACAATACATTGGGGAAGGAAGTGTTCTCCTGGCATCCGCCAAACCCAGATTTGTCCATCGGACTGCCAGAAGGTGAAGCGTGATTCATCACTCCAGAGAACGCATTTCCACTGCTCCAGAGTCCAATGGCGGCGAGCTTTACACCACTCCAGCCAACGCTTGGCATTACGCATGGTGATCTTAAGCTTGTGTGTGGCTGTTCCGCCATAGAAACCCATTTCATGAAGCTCTCAATGAACAGTTATTGTGCTGACGTTGCTTCCAAATGCAGCCTGGAACTCGGTAGTGAGTGTTGAAACCGCGTCAGCACTCTGCGGTCTCATTCTGTGAGCATGTGTGGCCTTACCACTTTGCGACTGAGCTGTTCTTGCTCCTAGACGTTTCCACTTCACAATAACAGCACTTACAGTTGACCGGGATAGCTCTAGCAGGGCAGAAAGTTGATGAACTGACTTGTTGGAAAGGTGGCATCCTATGACGGTGCCACATTGAAAGTGAATGAGCTCTTTAGTAAGGCATTTCTACTGCCAATGTTTGTTTATAGAGATTACATGACAGGTGTATAAAATCGAACACACAGCCAACAATGAGTGAGGCTGACATAGCCGAATCCACTAATTTGAAGGGGTGTTCATAATTTGTCACAATAGTTTTTTTCCTCATCAATCTACACACAATACCCCATAATGACAAAGCAAAAACAGATTTTTATTCCTTTTTTCGCAAATGTATAAAAATAAAAAACTGAATATGACATTTACATAAGTGTTCAGACCCTTTACTCAGTACTTTGTTGAAGCACCTTTGGCAGCAATTACAGCCTCGAGTCTTCTTGGGTGTGACGCTACAAGCTTGGCACACCTGTATTTGGGGAGTTTCTCCCATTCTTCTCTGCAGAACCTCTCAAGCTCAGTCAGGTTGGATGGGGAGCGTCGCTGCACAGCTATTTTCAGGTCTCTCCAGAGATGTTCGATCGGGTTCAAATTTGGGATCTGGCTGGGCTGCTCAAGGATATTCAGAGACTTGACCCAAATCCATTCCTGGCCTGTGTCCTTTAGGTCTGTGTCCTTTAGGTGCCTTTTGGCAAACTCTAAGCGGGCTGTCATGTGCCTTTTACTGAGGAGTGGCTTACGTCTGACCACTCTACCATCAAGGCCTGATTGGTGGAGTGCTGCAGAGACAATTGTCCTTCTGGAAGTTTCTCCCATTTCCACAGAGGAACTCTGGAACTCTGTCAGAGTGACCTTCGGGTTCTTGGTCACCTCCCTGACAAAGGCCCTTCTCCCCCGATTGCTCAGTTTGGTCGGGTGGCCAGCTCTAGGAAGAGTCTTGGTGGTTCCAAACTTCTTACATTTAAGAATGATGGAGGCCACTGTCTTCTTGGGGACCTTCAATACTGCAGAAATGTTTTGGTACCCTTCCCCAGATCTGTTCCTCAACACAATCCTGTCTCTACAGACACTTCCTTCTACCGCATGGCTTGGTTTTAGCTCTGGCGTGCACTGTCAACTGTGGGATCTTATATAGACAGGTGTGTCTTTCCAATTCATGTCCAATCAATTGAATTTACCACAGGTGGACTCCAATGAAGTTGTAAAAACATCTCAAGGATGATCAATGGAAAAATAATGCACCTGAGCTTAATTTCAAGTCTCATAGCAAAGGGTCTGAATAATTATGTCAATAAGGTATTGCGGTTTGTATTTATTCATACATTTCATGCAAAAATTTCTAAAAACCTGTTTTTGCTTTGTCATTATGGGGTATTGTATGTAGATTGATTAGGGGGGGACAAAACTATTTAATCCATTTTAGTATAAGGTTATAAAAAATTAAAAGGGGAAGGGGTCTGAATACTTTCCGAATGCACTGTATAGTGTAGCTCGCACTGTTTCCAGGTCGCACCTCTGTCGCATTGGCTGTCCTCTCCAGACGTTCCACTTTGGTTGAAAAGGTATCCACTTTAGCAGTGAGCACTGCTAATGATTCATTTACTGGTTTTAATTGTAATTGTAAGTCGAGGGCAGAGGTAATCTCCTCACCAGTGGAGGCTGCTGAGGGGAGGACGGCTCATAATAATGGCTGGAATGGAGTCAATGCAATGGTATCAAACGTGGTTTCCATGTGATTTATATCATTCCATTGACACGATTCCAGCCATTACTATGAGCCGTCCTCCCCTCACCAGCCTCCACTGGTCATCATGCATAGTAGCGGCCAGCTCTTTCTGTTGTCTGGTGTTGAGAGACGCCATGTTCCCACAGTAGAATTGCAGACAGATCAATTCTAGCTTCTGGACCATAATAGACCTGCTCGTTATGTCTTGCCACATTGAATGTCCCACATCTTAATATGATGTTTAGCATTGACCAATTTGAGGAAACAAGTCTGTTGATTCATTATAATTTGCAAAAGAAAGCCACGAAAAGCCCACGTTTCAATGCATGCCACCGGAACCAGAACTCCACTAACCATTTATGAAGAGAAATTAGATTCGAACTCTGTGTGATCCCCACTGTAGAAGATTACACACGTGTGCTGGGAACTGTTAATAACACCTTGGTTTGAAAAGGCCAGTTGATTATTAAACTGAAACAACCTGAAATGACATGTATTGTTTTATAGCCGTAGCCTAATGTTAGATAACTATGTTGAGATAATGAATTAGCAATATGTACACAAAGAAAGTTCACCGTATTTGTCTTTTTGGGGGGGATATAAATGTCTGAGGTGGCAGAAAATAAGCACAGTATTAGTGGTTTTCCAGGATGTGTCTAGGAACATCTCCACCAGGGATCCTTTGATCTTAGTTGTAATTAGTCCCCTCTAGTATTCCCCTGTTCTTTACTGCCAAGACAATACTCACAACCAACCAACACCACTTCACTTCTGCCTACTGCAGCGTTTTCTAAGTTTGCCTTTTTCTCCTAAAGGGTCTTAAACTCCCTTTTCTCTCTAAGAGTATCATAAATACATGCAGGTCATATTGGGTTGATCTATGGTGCTTCCTTTAATGTCATTTTTGTCTTTGTTCCCAGATCTTTTCCTTAAAAATGTAATTTTATCCACAATAAATTCATAATGTAAACACATTTGAATCAATATTAATTTCAAGCCTCTGCTGATGGAAAATCAATTGCATTTACATTAGCCAGTTGCATCTAAATCTTACCGGCCCCCTTCCACCACAGAAAATAAAAGATGAGAGTTGAAAGAGGGAGGCCCAAACACACTTACTAACTCTCCCTTAGACTCTCTCTATTTGGTCCTTTCAAAAGTGTGTATGTGAAAGGCAGTGCTGTCACCCTGTGGAGGACATCATGTGTGAAACAGAGGAGCAGTAGCTACAGATCCTCTCTCCCACTGATCACTATTACACATAATTGGACAGGCCTGTCTCTCTCTCTCTCTCTCTCTCTCTCTCTCTCTCTCTCTCTCTCTCTCTCTCTCATTCCTCTTTCTTTAACACCCCCTCTTCCCACCCTCTCCAGGAGGAAGGGAGTATCTCTGTGTGTATATAGAGTAAAAAGCAAAGGTAAAGTTTAGTCTCCTTGGCAGTAGTAGTCCCTGGGTGAATCTCTCTTATCCCCTGAGCTGCTGTTATTTGGGAATGGAGATCCTTGATGAAGCTCTCCCTGTCAACAACCTAAGAGCTGCCACGGTTGCCACGAAAACAAGGCTTCTCTGGTCGCTGTGGGGAGCGCCATGGAGACCAGTGCCAACCTTCCAACATTCTAACTGCTAATCAGCCCCAGCTGTCAGATGGCACCTGGCTTGACACCTCTGGTTAAAACCTGTCTCCAGGCATCCGCTTATTAAAGCTGCAAGCAGAGAGAAAGCGGGGTGGAAGGGGAGGGGGGGGGGGGTAAGAGAGAGACAGAGAGAGATAGAGGGGCGAGAGTGTGCACTCCTAGTATAAGTGAGTGTGTCAAGCATGAAGTGGATGCGTATTATTAGATAAGTAGCAGTTTGGATGGAGTGTGAACAAAGGCAGAGGTACAGTAGTGTGTGTGTGTAAGAGGGATGTCTGCGGGTGCTCCCCTCGCCCATGTAGAGAATGACGAGGTCCCAGGATAGCGCTGGGGGGGACAGGTGAGGGACGGGGCTGTCACTGGACCTGACATTTGGGGCTGTATTCTACTCTAATCTCACACACACACCATCTCACTGACACACACACTCAACTCTGAACAGTGTCTCACTATTGGGCTGTACCCCTAAAGGTACTTTGTGGATTGCACCACATTCTGGGGTAATTGGCAAAAGTTTTGGGCATCTGTAAAATCACGATTTGATAGGTAGTTGCGAACAGATCAACAAACAGCACGTGCACACACACACACACAGCCTCTCATTCCTCTAGCAGCGGGGCCTTCTCTCAGAATAACAGTCCTGTCAAACAGCCATGGGGGGGGGGGGAATTATACTAATACTCTAAATCCCCCCCTTCCTTCCCTTCCCTACTTCTGCCCTCCTTCAATCCCTTCTCTCTCTCCAACACTCTGCCACTCATAATTAGTATTTTCATTGTTGCCAATTTACAGGCAATCCTTCCCATTAATGAAGCCAACTGTTCTAAATGGTGTCAGAGCGGAGAAAAGGGAGGGAGAAAGAGAGGGAAGGAAAAGGGAGGGGTAATGATGTCAGAGCAGAGCGGAGAAAAGGGAGGGAGAAAGAGAGGGAAGGAAAAGGGAGGGGTAATGATGTCAGCACAGTGGAGAGAGGGCGTGGGCAGTAGACATATGTCTGTGTTATACATGCATCTGTTTCAGCGTTATACAATTTGTATCAAAACATTAAACACACTGGCCTGTGACTGGGTATCAAATAAATAATACAAGTTTATTGCTTTGTTTTTATATTGCCATGTGCAAAGGTTATCTGGAAACTGCTGTGTTTTCTGGTATTGATAGTGCAACTCACAATGCCTTGGATGATGTTATATGTTTACATCCTGTAACAAGAGTGTACACCGTATTGTAATGGCTGTATACAGTATTTATTACATGAAAATGGCAAATAAAGTATAGAATTGTATATTTTGGAATATGGCATAAGAATTTTATCAACACAGCTGGGTTGGTGAGGGCAAAGTAATACATTCAACAGATGATTTGTCTAAATATGTTGATATGCTCCAGCCCTTTCCTCGTATGTTTCCTAACAGTAGATAACATAATGGGTCCATACTTGTTTCCTAACAGTAGATAACATAATGGGTCCACACTTGTTTCCTAACAGTAGATAACATAATGGGTCCACACTTGTTTCCTAACAGTAGATAACATAATGGGTCCACACTTGTTTCCTAACAGTAGATAACATAATGGGTCCACACTTGTTTCCTAACAGTAGATAACATAATGGGTCCACACTTGTTTCCTAACAGTAGATAACATAATGGGTCCACACTTGCGATCATAGGCAACCATTTAAATTGAAACAAGTTCTCTGCATCCTTAACATACCTCAGTCCAACAGCACATTCTCATCATCAAAGCAACTTTCACGTGTATTATCGCAGGTTGTGGCAAGGGTTCGAATCTCACATGAGTTCCCCCCCCCCCCCCCCCCCCCCCCCCGTGTTTGAAATGTAAAACTACATGTATTGTGTTAGTGGGTTGAAAAGGGACACCTTACAACCAACATCTTGAAAATGAAGATTGTGATTTAGTTGAATAAGGAGCTACCACTTTCCTCAGTCTTGCAAACAACATACTACTATTGCCTGATAATCATATTGCATCTAGGCTATATTACATGGACGTGTACAGCTATATGTAGGCCTACAACTTTTTGTATGCATTTTTATAGTCATCTGCTTTGTCACATACGCATTATTTGACTCGAGGAGGATGAGCGATACAAAGTGTACAGTAGGAATGTAGTTTGCACTTTCGTTATCATCTTACATATGGCAGTATTGCAGTTACTTTTTTTAAAGTCTTAATGTAGGAAGACATTTGGCTATCATTAGTCAATTCTTATGTAGGCTACACTGACATGCAGGCCTACAACATTTTACAGGCTATGCATTATTATAATCATCCACTTCGCCACATGCGTTCTGAATCGAGCGTCAAGGATTGGCAGAGAACAGTTTTTTCCTGAACATAAAAGCTTGATGAGAGGGTGGCTCAAAGCACCGATTAAAGTGCACTATCAATTCTGAGTTAACCGCTTTAGGAGTGTGTGATACCTAGAAGCGTTGATGATAATGATAGCCTACATGACTCCTATTTGACAAATCCATAAGTCTCTTCAGGGTTTTTTTTTACGATAAAGAATGTACAATAAACTTACATTTTGTAAGGACTTCATTTATATTTTCTCCATAAAAGCACATGGATGTGTTTGAAACAGATAAATAAAAACATGGGATTTTGTCATATATTCGAAAACGTAGGAGCTAGTAACTTAGTCATGGATGCATCAATGAGATATTGGCACATATTTATTTCTTTGTTACAGACCAATGGAACAAAAGTAAACCTTGAACAGGTTTAAAATATCCCTCTAGTGGCCAGGGTTCACCTTTTTTAAGAAATGCCATTGGTTAGTGTACATAAAGTCTAAGATCTTTGATAGGCTGATGGAGAATTTGTGCCAGGATATAATCAATGCCACCTGTTGAGGCTAGCATAGGGCTAACGTGTGCCATGTTATCTGATGGGACCAGCTACAATTTAGCATTTTGTGCCGGATAACCTGTTTAAATGTAAATGATTTCTTATGTTCGCAAGTATGAATGGCCCCATAGTATATAGAAGCCTATATTCCAAACTGTTTCAGGTAAAAGAGTGCAGTGTTCAAAAGCCAATAAGAACACTGATAATATTTACTTTTCACGGGGACATAGCAATTACAGTGATATCAAAAGGTAATGGGGATGTCATGGTTTAATTTTGTCCAATCATCAACAAGAACTGTCAGATGACAGTTTTCCTGTGCAAGTCTAATATGGAAAGGTCACAGGTGTGACCATAAAAAAGATACAACCCTCCATTCCACTTTCATCTTTGTTTACAGTACAGGCTACAGCACATCATTGTTTGCACGTGGCCAAAGGGCTCTATGTTCATGTCATCTGGCCATAGCACCGGTTCCAATCCAAGTGCCCATACCGTTTAGAAAACTCTAGGCATTTCCATTTGTTGGATGACATGAAAATAGAGCTCTTTGGCCACACACCAGTGGGGGGTTTGGTGTCTAAGGATGCATAAGCAAAAAATAACCCAATACTTACTGTAAAATAGGGTGGTGGATCTTTGATGCTGTGTTTTTTTTTGTTGCTTCCACTGGTCCTGGGGCCCTTGTTAAGGTCAACGGCATCATGAGCTTTACCCAGTACCAGGACATTTTAGCCATCAACCTGTATGCCTCTGGCAGGAGGCTGAAACTTGGACGCAAGTGGATTTTCCAGTAAGACAATAACCTCAAGCACACGTCAAAATCCACAAAGATTATTAATTGACCACAAAATTAACATTTTGCAATCTCATAAAACGTTTTAGAAAAAGTGCAGTTATCCAAGCAAGGTGAGATATTGAAAACAAGGGTGGCAATCATTTTGAACCCTATCTTTTTGAGAAAAATAAAATATTACTTGGGAAACAAAATCTCTTCCTCTGAGCAGTTGTATCAGTATAAAATAATGCACATTTCCCATCATTTGAGCATACAATTTAGCTCAGTATTTGGATTATGTATTTTATACATTCATCTTTGCTCATCTTTATCAAGGGTGTCAATAATTTGGGACCTGACTGTATAGTTGCCTGTATTTCACACTTCATAAATATTTAAAATTAGAAAATAATTTAGTCCCACGGGATCATGTTATGCCTTAATCTGTATAATAAATGGAGAAAAAAACAAACACATTTTCAATATTTGATCTGAATTGAGGTAAAGAATTTTTAAATAATTGTAGGCAGAGTCAATATGGGGTTGAACAACAATATTTCTAGCATGGCACGTTTACATTTTCTAAACGGAATTAAAACCTGTAAACTACACAGAGAGAGACGGAGAGAAAACATGAGAAAGAGGGTACAGCATGTGCAAAAGAAAGTCAAAGACAGAACGAGACAGCCTGAATAAGAAACAGTACTCTCTCTGCCCTCTAAGTCATCCTCATCATCTCAATAAATGAAAACAGCATGTAAATTAACAACGCTTTAGATTCATTTTCTTGGTATGCCCATTAGCCGAAGCCATTGGCAACAGCTAGTCTTCCTGGGGTCCGACACTTAACGGAAAAGACATTACAGACAAAAAGACTTTACAAATTACATCGTGTTTTTAAATATGTCATAGACATTCAAACAAGTCAGATTGCGGAGAGGCATTGTTTTGTGAGGTGTTGTTATATTTGTTTTTTTGCTGTTTGCTTGAGTAATTTGAGATGGAAGGGGGTTCCATGTAATCTTAGCTTTATATAATACTATGAGTTGCCTTGAATGCGTTCTGGATTTGCGGACTGTGAAGACACCCCTAGTGGCATGCCTGGTGGGGTAAGTATGTCTGTCAGAGCTATATGTTAGTTGATCATACATACAATTTGGACATTTCAACACACAAATATTTCTGACAAAAACAAGATTTGAAACAGGTAACATCTCGTCAACCCTTAACCAGGAAAGACTGGACTGCATGTTGTTGATGTTGTTGATGTTAATTCTGTATGTGCAGTTAAGGGCAAAGTGATGCCTTGTTTAGGCCAAAGGATGTCAAATCAATAGAAAACCCCACTAATAATATTTTACCAAATAGTTGAACCAGCAGGGCAAACTGGACTAGTCAAAGAGGAACTAATCAAATCAAATCAAATCAAATGTATTTATATAGCCCTTCGTACATCAGCAGATATCTCAAAGTGCTGTACAGAAACCCAGCCTAAAACCCCAAACAGCAAGCAATGCAGGTGTAGAAGCACGGTGGCTAGGAAAAACTCCATAGAAAGGCCAAAACCTAGGAAGAAACCTAGAGAGGAACCAGGCTATGTGGGGTGGCCAGTCCTCTTCTGGCTGTGCCGGGTGGAGATTATAACAGAACATGGCCAAGATGTTCAAATGTTCATAAATGACCAGCATGGTTGAATAATAATAGGGCAGAACAGTCAGGTGGACTGGGGACAGCAAGGAGTCATCATGTCAGGTAGTCCTGGGGCATGGTCCTAGGGCTCAGGTCAGTTGAAACTGGAGCAGCAGCACGGCCAGGTGGACTGGGGACAACAAGGAGTCATCATGTCAGGTAGTCCTGGGGCATGGTCCTAGGGCTCACGTCCTCCGAGAGAGAGAAAGAAAGAGAGAAGGAGAGAATTAGAGAACGCACACTTAGATTCACACAGGACACCGAATAGGACAGGAGAAGTACTCCAGATATAACAAACTGACCCTAGCCCCCCGACACATAAACTACTGCAGCATAAATACTGGAGGCTGAGACAGGAGGGGTCAGGAGACACTGTGGCCCCATCCGAGGACACCCCCGGACAGGGCCAAACAGGAAGGATATAACCCCACCCACTTTGCCAAAGCACAGCCCCCACACCACTAGAGGGATATCTTCAACCACCAACTTACCATCCTGAGACAAGGCTGAGTATAGCCCACAAAGACCTCTGCCACGGCACAACCCAAGGGGGGGGGGGGGGTAAGAGGCATAGGGTTAGAGGCAGAGAATCCAAGTGGAAAGAGGGGAACCGGCCAGGCAGAGACAGCAAGGGCGGTTCGTTGCTCCAGAGCCTTTCCGTTCACCTTCCCACTCCTGGGCCAGACTACACTCAATCATATGACCCACTGAAGAGATGAGTCTTCAGTAAAGACTTAAAGGTTGAGACCGAGTTTGCGTCTCTGACATGGGTAGGCAGACCGTTCCATAAAAATGGAGCTCTATAGGAGAAAGCCCTGCCTCCAGCTGTTTGCTTAGAAATTCTAGGGACAATTAGGAGGCCTGCGTCTTGTGACCGTAGCGTACGTGTAGGTATGTACGGCAGGACCAAATCAGAGAGATAGGTAGGAGCAAGCCCATGTAATGCTTTGTAGGTTAGCAGTAAAACCTTGAAATCAGCCCTTGCTTTGACAGGAAGCCAGTGTAGAGAGTCTAGCACTGGAGTAATATGATAAAATGTTTTGGTTCTAGTCAGGATTCTAGCAGCCGTATTTAGCACTAACTAAAGTTTATTTAGTGCTTTATCCGGGTAGCCGGAAAGTAGAGCATTGCAGTAGTTTAACCTAGAAGTAACAACAGCATGGATTAATTTTTCTGCATCATTTTTGGACAGAAAGTTTCAGATTTTTGCAATGTTACGTAGATTGAAAAAAGCTGTCCTTGAAATGGTCTTGATATGTTCTTCAAAAGAGAGATCAGGGTCCAGAGTAACGCCGAGGTCCCTCACAGTTTTATTTGAGACGACTGTACAACCTTTAAGATTAATTGTCAGATTCAACAGAAGATCTCTTTGTTTCTTGGGACCTAGAACAAGCATCTCTGTTTTGTCCGAGTTTAAAAGTAGAAAGTTTGCAGCCATCCACTTCCTTATGTCTGAAACACATGCTTCTAGCAAGGGCAATTTTGGGGCTTCACCATGTTTCATTGAAATGTACAGCTGTGTGTCATCCGCATAGCAGTGAAAGTTAACATTATGTTTTCGAATTACATCACCAAGAGGTAAAATATATAGTGAAAACAATAGTGGTCCTAAAACGGAACCTTGAGGAACACCAAAATTTACAGTTGTGCTGAGTTACTACGATATTGACTGGGGTCACAATTTAGTCACCATTTCAACATGTTAGTCACTGGTTTGTGTTCTCTACTTGTTCATGTAATGTTAATTGTGCATTATACTGTTTCACCACTCCGCTTGCTTAATGCTTTTTGTTTTAAATTGAAAAAGACAAAATCATTTACATTTTTTTTTAAACTGAGAAGTATGAAAAACATGATTCAGTAATGTCACAACCTGGCTCTAAGATGGTGACAAACAAGGGAGTCCACACGTTGGCAGTTAAGGAGTAACAAAAAAGTTAAATAACTAACAAAGTATAAAACTACAAAGGAAAACTGACCTGTGAAGTGTGAAAGTAGGCATGTGAGGGGTGTAATGGAGATGCATGGATGAAGGTAAAATGTGTGTAAGTGTTGAAGGGTGCACCTAATCAAAAAAACATAATCAACCAGATCACAAAACACAATGGTGCTTGTGGAGAGAGAGAGACTGGACTGGGCACCAGGAACTTTTATCTCCTAGTTGATCCCAAACCCAGGTGCAACTTGTCACCTTAACGACCCAATCAGCTCCACCTGTCCCCAATCTGCAAATAAAAGCACAAACACAGAGGAGGCAGGGAGAGTGTAACAATAAACCATATCATAATTCAGTAATGTAGGTTTATATATATATATATATCTCAACAGCACATCACTGCTTGAATAGACCTTGGTAACATACCAGATGTTATTTGTTAATTATTTATTCATGGGGGATCATTAGCTGTAGCCCTATCAATAGAGAAACAGAGAGACAGAGTTGGACAGAGACAGAACCATGTTGAAGCTATGGGGAGGAGAGAGGCACACAAAAACAGAGAACGGGAGGGAAGGAGTAAAGGAGGGGAAGCTGAGGAAAGGAGGATAGTCTGGTTAAGCTGTGGAGTCGGTAGTGGTGCTATCTTAAATGAGGAGTCCCATATGAAGTTCTGGATTAACAGAACTTAATCCCTCATCAAACAGACAATAACACTATGGCCTAATCCCCCCCCAAGTCTCAGATTAGCCAAACTGCTCCCCTCCTCTCCTCTCTGCTGCACAGTAGGAGCTGGGACTAGCCACTACACTATCCTCCACCATGACCTCTGTATGGGAACATGCTAACCAACAATTGTGTCATTACCACTGCTACTGCTAGTCAACAAAGTCCCATGTACTGTGGTTCACCTAAAGATTCATTTGAAGAATTTTCTGCCAAGGGGATAGGTTGAGAGTTGGAGATTGGACGTTTATTTTGCAGCGATGGGTTTACTGTTGGAGTTGACGATGCAAGTTGATTTGTAGTTGGATGTTTTTGTCACTTTTAATGTTAGTGTACAATCATTTTCTGTGATTGCTACTGAAAACAATTACTGAGCGGGGTAGATACAGCTTCCCATAATATCAACATTTAATCTTAAAGAATTGAACCAGGGTTAAGTAAATAATGCCTACATTTCTCACATCGCTGTTTCAAAATACAACCTAATTTATTAAATAGAATTTAAAAAATAACAAAACAAGATGTTTTGTGAAGTATTTGACTGTGAAGTATTTGACTGTGAAGACCTTGATGACTGTATTAAACCTGTAATTAGCAGGAGAGATACGAATGTATAATTACCTCTAAGTACCCCAGAGTGAACAAATATGTTCATCCAGCAAATCAAGGATTACTCTATCTGTGTACTTCACTCATTAACTCATCTAATTCACCCGGGAGAGACAGAAAACAACAGATAGAGAGAGAGGAAGAGAAGAGAGAAAAATCTGCTGACAACCACTCCTCTGTAATAGCAGGGGGTCTCCTTTTTCCTTAAATACATTTTTAAAAAATAGCCAAATGCTCTTTGGGATTTTAAAGTGTGTTTGAGTGTGTACACCCAGTTGTGTTTCTTTTTGACAGTTTTTTTTTCCTTCTTTTAAATATATGTGATGAAAGTGGGGGATGGGCTCAGATTTTATTTGTATAATGCAGGAAGTTGCCTGGTTTTAAAACTATTGGATTTATCAGTTAAATAGAATAGGATAGAATACTTTACGTGGATATTCTAGTCAGTCTTTCAACAACAACAAAAAAGACCACATAACCGCAGTCAGAGTTCACTTATTGTATCAGACGTATCAACCAAATCGGAGTATTAATGCCCTGACAGTAGCACGCAATCTCAGACCAGTTAGTTCATTTTTGCTGATGGAGTAAAGTTCAGACATGAAGAACACTGTTTGAGTTAAAGTACTGTTGACTAACTTCATCATCGTGTGTTGTTTATGCGGATGCTCAGGCCTAGTTTCTGTCTTAATTAAGGTAATAGAGTGTGAGGACTGACCTGTATTAACGTTGCCTTGGGGCAGAACCGGCTGCTTTCTGCACAGCTAAGCTGTCAGGCTGACTGGTAGAGGTACATACACCTAAACCCCTGCAGCTGTGAGTGTGTATGATAACTGCTGCACTGCACTGACCTGTGTGTGTAGGTAAAAACATAAAGAAATGCATCACGACATCTGTGTGTTGACAGACAAATATATCTGAGTTTCAGTGGCCATCATGGGAGATGACAGTATGTCTGAAGCTTTTGTAAAGCTTGGCGATTACATTAAAAGCTATAATCTGCTCATGTGTGTACACATGCACACTTGTGTATGTGTGCGTGCGCGTACTTCCAGGTGTGTGTGCGTGTGTGTTTCCAACTGTGTGTGTGTGTGTGTGTGTGTGTGCATGCGTGTCTGGAGCTGGCCCAACACTGCAGTTATGGAGCGCAGGGCGATGTCACTGTAGCAGCATTGCCAGAAACAGTAAAGCAGCCCCAGCTGATAGCAGTTATTAATATTTAACTGGCCTCTATTAAAGTTTGAGGAGGTGGAGGTGGAGATGGAGGGGAGGAAAGCAGGTTATTCTTCATCATCATCACTATGATCTCAGGTCGTAAGATACTGGAAACACACTCACAAAAAGCCCTTAAAGGTATTACACTATCAGTACTGAGAGGTGCATTACAGAACAGTGTAGTGAGTGGTGGGTGGCAGTGACTGGGACTGCTGTGGTGCTCTATAGTGTAGGATACTGGAAGTAATAGAACCACACTCATGTACAGACCTTATACTTTCCACCACTTCAGTCAGATTCTGGACTATTTTTCTCTCCGTTTTTAGCTTACTAGATAAATCCTGTAACTATATATACGTATATATATATATGTACTTTTTTAAATGTATTTTTTTTACATATGTCAGATATTCACAAACGATTGTGGAATTAAACTGTCATTACAATGTGAACCAAACATGGGATAGTTCATACAGGGGTTACTGTGTGTGGTATAGAGCTGCATCACTCTCCATTTGATTGGCACATTTAGTGGCCTGAACCACCAGGGTTTATGAAAGCACTGGTGTAATTCCCTTTGTCATAAAGCGTGTATACATTTACTTTTATTCGCTGTAGTAAACCCTCACGAGAAACAAATAAAACCTCCATATCGCTCATTGTGTTGCCCGTTCAGGAAACAGTAATACATGCATAGTTTAATCTGAGAACATGGACATATTGACAAGCTCTCTACTTACAATAACCCCTAGACTTATATTTTGATTTAGAGAGCTCAGCAGAAAGATGCCAGTTATGACAACTACAGTAATGCCTGCTCACTCAAACTCTCAAGTTTCCTAATCGCTCTCAAGCTTCTTAATTAATTAAAAATGTGACCAGTTGGTCAAGTTTATTTTTCCTCCCCTAAGGAGAGTCGATGTACAGTACCAGTCAAAAGTTTGGACACACCTACTCATTCAATGGTTTTTCTTTAGTTGGACTATTTTCTACATTGTAGAATAAGACATCAAAACTATAAAATAACACATATGGAATCATGTGGTTACCAAAAAAAAGGGTTTAACGAATCAAAATATATTTTAGATTTTTTTAAAGTAGCTACCCTTTGCCTTGATGACAGCTTTGTACACTCTTGGCATTCTCTCAACCAGCTTCACCTGGAATGCTTTTCCAACAGTCTTGAAGGAGTTCCCACATATGCTGAGCACTTGTTGGCTGATTTTCCTTCACTCCACAAACCATCTCCATCTTAGTTGGGGTCAAGGATTGTGGAGGGAGGGTCCTCTGATGCAGCACTCCATCACTCTCCTTCTTGATCAAATAGCGCTTACACAGCCTGTAGGTGTGTCGTGTTATTGTCCTATTGAAAAATAAATTATAGTCCCACAAAGCGCACACCAGATGGGATGGTGTATCACTGCAGAATGCTGTGGTAGCAATGCTGGTTAAGTGTGCCTTGATTTCTAAATAAATCACAGACAGTGTCACCAGCAAAGCACACCATAACACCTCCTCCTCCATGCTTCACGGTGGGAACCACACATGCGGAGATCATCAGTTCACCTACTCTGCGTCTCACAAAGACACAGTGGTTGGAACCCAAAATCTCACATTTGGACTCATCAGGCCAAATGACAGATTTCCACCGGTCTAATGTATATTGCTTGTGTTTCTTGATCTTGATCTTGATCTTATTGGTGTCCTTTTGTAGTGGTGTCTTTGCAGCAATTCGACCATGAAGGCCTGATTCACGTGTCCTCCACTGAACAGTTGATGTTGAGATGTGTCTGTTACTTGAACTCTATGAAGCATTTATTTGGGCTGCAATTTCTGAGGCTGGTAACTCTAATGAACTTATCCTCTGCAGCAAAGGTAACTCTGGGTCTTCCTTTGCTGTGGCGGTCCTCATGAGAGACAGTTTCATCATAGCGCTTGATGGTTTTTGCGACTGTACTTGAAGAAACTCTTGAAACGATCTGAATTGACTGATAGACTGTTGTTTCTCTTAGCTTATTTGAGCTGTTCTTGCCATAATATGGACTTGGTCTTTTACAAAATAGGGCTATCTTCTGTATGCGCTCCTACCTTGTCACAACACAACAGATTGGCTCAAAGGCATTAAAGAAAGAAATTCCACAAATTAACTTTTTACAAGGCACACCGGTTAATTGAAATGCATTCCAAGTGACTACCTCATGAAGCTGGTTGAGAGAATGCCAAGAGCGTGCAAAGCTGTCATCAAGGCAAAGAGTGGCTACTTAGATTTCTTTAAGACTTGTTTGGTTACTACATGATTTCATGTGCGTTATTTAATAGTTTTGATGTCTTCACTATTATTCTGCAATGTACAAAATAGTAAAAATAAAGAAAAACCCTTGAATGAGTAGATGTGTCCAAACTTTTGACTGGTACTGTACATCAAGCTACAGCTACACATAGGCTCCAGCAGTAAGCCAGCTCCAGATAGTAACAAAATAGGTAAAGCATCGCTCACTGAAGCCCACCCCACAGAGTCCCGTACTAGTGTGACCTTTCCCTGACGTTTTGAAGCGAAGCAGCCAAGCCAAGGTTACAACCAGGAGTAGAGGAGAGCAGGATGGTGAGACTCAGCATTGGTCTGCCTCTCTAACGTACAGTAAGGCTGTTGTAGAAGGATAGGCTGGCTGGCTGAAAGTGAGCATGAAAAATACCCCACCTCCACACTGACCCATATCATCCATTATGTGAGGTGATTATGAGAGCAGAGCTGCCTTGTGCATGCGCAGAGACCAGGGAACTATACCTCACTGTCAGCCTGTAGTCTTAAGCTGCTTCATTATGGTTCACACTACCCGACCACTCACTGAACCACCACTGACCACATTCAACCACTCACCCACTGTCTCTTTTATGGTCAGACTGCCTTCCAACCATACACTGACCGTTGTAACCACTGAGCCACTCACGGAGTCAGATTAGTTTATTTGTGGTTAATGATGTGTTAATTGAAAGGTAAAATTGTTTATTGCTGTGGTATTTACTACAGTATTTACAGTATTTTTACAGTCAGTTTAAAGAGCATCATTCCGTTGTTCAGATAGGCCTCATGTGAGAAGAGTTCAAATAAAGGACCCCTCCTCCTAAACTGCAAGGTGAAACTTACTGGAATTATAATGTATAATCCACACATGCAAATCACAACCTTCTGAGCTCTGAATATAAAAGCCAAAAACCTCTATCAAAATTATTAGTCTTTTAATGAAATTTTCAAGAATGCAAATCCACTGTAGAAGAATTAAAGTGAGCGTACTGGCCAGGTTTATCCTAATAACTGATCTGAGCTCAGTGGGCCGGGTGTTAAGCCTTATGTTCGCAGGCAGCGTTCCACACAGCTTTGTCCTCTGTAGCGTATCTTTACTCAGTGACCAGAGCAGAATTACACACACATGCATGTGGACACACAGACAAACAAACACATACACACAACACGCCTTAGTGCATTCTAATGTAATGTATCTCCATTGATATATGCAGTTAATTACATTGGGTTGATTATGAGAGAACTCAAGGCCTGGTCGGGGAATGCTGACTGTATTTACACATGACAGTCTGGACTAGAAGAATCACACAAGCCCACCGAAAATAAATAATCTCAGTTAACTACCTAACCTTTCAAATATTTTTAATTTCAGAGGTTTTCTACTATTTCATAAACCTATACTGACTATAGAGTGCTTAGTATATATATTTCAGAAACCCCTGTAATGCTATTGCATAGTTGTGACAGACGGGTGTATGTTTGTGTGTTTTGGTGTGTATATGTGAGGTGCTCTCTCCGTTACCTGACATTAGTGTGGCCACGGAATAGACAGTCCTTCTTTATCAACCTATTAGCATTAAAATAGATTATGCTATTATATAGATATGTGTAAGAGACTAATGCCCTGCTAATTAGTACATCATTATGGTAAGCTCACAGCATGATTTGTGTGTGTGTGTGTGTCTCATAGCAAGTTTATCTTCTACTTGTCCCAGGTATGCTTTCTGCAGTGTGTACTTACAGTATATCTCACACACACACCAGTTATCAGGTTTGAAGGTAAGACCCAGGTGCAGACAGTGTCGAAGTAACAAAAGTTTATTAAATCGAACACAGGCAGGCAAAGGTACAGGACGGCAGGCAGGCTCAGGGTCAGGGCAGGCAAAGGTCGGTAATCCAGAGTATTGGGGCAAAGGTACAGGACAGCAGACATGCTCGTGGTAGGCAGAGGTCGGTAATCCAGAGTAATAGGGCAAAGGTACAGGATGGCAGGCAGGCTCCAGGTCAGGGCAGGCAGAAAGGTCAAAACCTGGAAAAGGAACTATAGACAAGACAGGAGCAAGGGGAAAAACACTGGTAGGTTTGATGAACAAAACAAACTGGCAACAGACAAACAGAGAACACAGGTATAAATACACAGGGGATAATGGGGAAGATGGGGGACACCTGGAGGGGAGTAGAGACAATCACAAAGACTAGGTGAGACAGATCAGGGTGACACCAGTGGCAGTCAGTGCCGTTTAAGATGAGGGAGGAAGATTTTATTCATGAGCATGTCCCCTTTTTCTCCCCAATTTCGATCTTGTCTCATTGCTGCAACTCCCGGGTGGACAGCCATACCTTCTGCCCGAGATGATACCAGGGAGCCAGGGTCCGGTGGCAATCCGCTTGTCATCAATACCTGGAGGTGGTCTTAAGGAGGGCTGACCGGGCTCTCCTCCAGGAATGACGACAGCAGCGGACAAACATCTGGGCCAAGATGGCGGTGTTGCAATCAGATGGGGGAAGACCGTGACAAAGTCCAGGGAGATGTGAGACCAGGGATTGTGAGGGAGAGGCAGAGGTTGGAGGAGACCAGCCTGAGCTTGTCGAGGAGTCATGTTCTGTGTACAAACCGTGCAAGCGGCGACGAATACGGAGACATCAGGGACCATGGTAGGCCACCAAAAGCGTTGTCTCACAAAATCCAGGGTCCGACAGGAGTCTGGAAGAGTGGGCCCAGCATCAGGCACGAACATCCGGTTATCTGAAAACACGGTGGCCCCCTGGAGTGGCTCGAAGGCAGAGGAGGTGAGTGGTAGCGGTTCTTCACCATTATGTCATTGATGCAGGGTCACAGGGTCTTGTCCTTCTCCACAAAGAAGAACCGTGCGCCGGCGGGAGAGGATGAAGGATGGATAAATCCTGCAGCTTGGGAGTCTCCCAATGTAGGTCTCCATAGCTGTGGACTCCGGTCCTAACAGCGAGTACAGTCATCCCCGGGGCGGAGTGGTGCTAGGGAGAAGGTCAATCCCAGAGTCATATGGTCAGTACGGCGGAAGCAAAGTGCCCCGGGCCTTGTTGAACACCTCCCGAAGGTCCTGGTACAGCGCGGGAATGGCACAGAGGTCCAGGGCACCTTCAGAGCCCCCAGGAAGATGTCCCTGGGCAGGTTGTGGTTGACTTCAGAAAATGGCCGTGGCAGAACGGACTCCAGCCGATGATGGCACCAGTAGACCAGTAATGAGGTGTCGCTGGAGCCAGGAGAATCCCAAAAATAAGAGAAACTGAGCAGACTTGATGAGCAGAAATGGAACAGTCTCGCTGTGATTTCCTGACACTCGTAGATTGATAGGAGTGGTATTATGAGTGACCTGGCTTATAGAGCGCCCGTCCAGTGCTCTAACATCCATGGGAATGGAGAGGGGCTGAGTGGGGATGTTCAGCTCGGAAGACAGGGTAGCGTCGAAAAAGCTCTCATCGGCCCCAGAGTCAATGAGGACCCAGAGAGATTTAGACTGGTTTCCCCACAGCAGAATGGCATGAAAAGGGGTGCGAGCAAGGGAAGCAGAAAAGTTCTCCATATGGCCCACCAGAGTACTCGCTCCTACCTGTGAGCCTGGTCTTTTAAAGGACAAGAGGACAAAAAATGACCAAGAAATGACCAAGAGTCCCGCGATACAGACAACTCTCCGTGTTGATCCTGTATTTCCGTTCCTCTGGCGACGGCCCAGCTCTGCCTACATGCATAGGCCTGGGAAGCGGTGACTCAGCCGTCTCCGGCAACTCTCTGGGGAGGTCAAGAAGCCTCAGGTTCTCTCTGCAACAGGACCATCAGGGGACTTCCGGGATGATGCAGAGGCAGGGTGGAATCCCTGGACATGCGAGCGAAATCGAATTTCCTCTCCCTATGTCATTCCCATAATCACCTATCGATTCAGATGGTCAAAGCGATGAGGGTATCGTGATCCGTAGGTAACTACCGAGCAGCAAGCTTGTCCTTGACCTCCTCCGAGACGCTGTGCAGGAACATATCAAACAGCGCTTCCTGGTTCCAAGCACTCTCCACTGCATAGTCTGCCACACTGCAGGAGTCCTGCCGAAGCTGGATTAGCTTCCGGGCAGCTTCTCTCCCGGAGAACGGGGCATCAAAAACCTTCTTCATCTCTCCCACGAACCCCTCCAGGCTAACGCATATGAATGGCTGTTGTTCCCATACAGCAGTAGCCCAGGTGAGAGCCCTCCCGGACATCAGCGTGATGAGGTAGGCTGTCTTGGAGCAATCCGAGGGGAAGGAGGAGGGCTGAAGCTCAAAGATGAGGGAACACTGAGCTAGAACCACCCGATAGGTGCTTGGTTCTCCATTGACACATTCCTGGGGAGCTAAGCGGGCCTCCCGAGAAGATGGCGTGACCGATGAGACTGCGCTGCTAACATCTGAGTTACTGAGGGGCTGTGGGGTTACCACCATGGTAGGCTGCCTCCCAGACAACCCGTGGAATTGCTCCAGCAAAATGTCCAATGCCTGGTCATGGCGTTCAGCCAACATTTGGACCCCCTCCACAAGGCCACGAAGCAATTCCTTGTGCCTACTGATGGTTGCTGCTTGGGAGGAGATGGCATTGCACAGCTGGTCTGAGTCTGCTGGGTCAGTCATGGCCAGTTCATACTATCAGGTTTGAAGGTAAGACCCAGGTGCAGACAGTGTTGAAGTAACAAAGGTTTATTAAATCGAACACGGGCAGGCAAAGGTACAGGATGGCAGGCAGGCTCAGGGTCAGGGCAGGTAGAAAGGTCAAAACAGGAACTATAGACAAGACAGGAGCAAGGGGAAAAACGCAGGTGGGTTTGATGAACAAAACAAACTGGCAAAAGACAGAGAACACAGGTATAAATACACCAGGGATAATGGGGAAGATGGGCAACACCTGGAGGGGAGTGGAGACAATCACAAAGACTAGGTGAGACAGATCAGGGTGACACCAGTGGCAGTCAGTGCCGTTTAAGATGAGGGAGGAAGATTTTATTCATGAGCATGTCCCCTTTTTCTCCCCAATTTCGATCTTGTCTCATTGCTGCAACTCCACAACGGGCTCGGGAGGTGAGGGTTGAGTCCTGCGTCCTCCAAAAAAACATTGCCTAACAACCGCCCACTTAGCCCAGAAGCCAGCTGCACCAATGCGTCGGTAGAAACACTGTTCATCTGACCACCAAGGTTAACCTGCAGGTGCCCGGCCCGCCACAAGGAGTCGCTAGAGCGCGATGAGCCAAGTAAAGCCCCCCTGGCCAAACCCCGGGGTCTAACCCGTGTCTGTAGTGACACCTCTAGCACTGCGATGCAGTGCCTTAGACCGCTGCGCCACTCGGGACGCCCCTCATGGCCTTACTACTATTACAGCATATTGGATGACTCTTATTCATATTCCATTCACCCAGTTCAATGTAACAGCGATAGGTTTAGGCTTCTCCTTGATACTCTAATTTTCCATATACCCATCATGAGGTTGCTACATCCTAGCTTGTGAATGAAAGTTTACAACGTAGGTGCAGAAGTCGAAAGACAAATTTGAGGTGACAAAACCTTTTCAAGCCAAACCGCTACACACAGCCTACATCGTTGTCACCCTGTTAGCTAAAGTAACGTCATAGTCAGCATAGCTAATAGAACTAACTGTAGCACATTAGTAAACCTGCTACAATCGTGCAGTAATATTGCAGTGTACAGTCAGTAAGAAGTTACACCGGTGGCCCCCGGTGGCAATAAAATTGTAAAAACCAAAAGCTTACCTTGAATTGGAAGAGTTCCAGTATTGTTTTGGAAAGTCCTAGTCAGCTAGCTAACATAGCATCCCTCTGTTTGAGCAAGGTGTTTCAGTAGGCTAAACTGGCTAGCTGCATTTGCTATCTAAGTAAGTGAAACTGAAAGTGAAAAAAATCACATTCTCTCGCTCTCTCTATTTCTCTCTTGCTTCTCCTTTATTTTTGAATAAATTAATTTGTTCAAAACTGTTCAACTATTGTCTTTCTCTCCCTTTGAGTCAACTACTCACCACATTATATACACTGCAGTGTTAGTAAGCTGTAGTTTATGTTTTCAGTACTAAATTCATTATCTGATGTCAGTTCATGCTGCAAGAGCTCTGATCGGTTGGAGGACATCCTCTGGAAGTTGTCATAATTACTGTGTAAGTCTACGGAAGGGGGTGAGAACCATAAGCCTCTTAGGTTTTGTATTTAAGTCAATGTACCCAGAGGGGGACGGAAGCTATCTGTCCTCCGGCTACACCACAGTGCTACCCTACAGAGTGCTGTTGATGCTACTGTAGACCTTCTTTCCAAAATAGTGTGTTTTAATCAATTACATGGTGACGTGATTATATTTAGTATAGTTTTATCTAAAAAAAAGTTTTAGATTTTTATGAAATTCACTGAGGAGTAGAGTCCTCCCCTTCCTCCTCTGAGGAGCTTCCACTGATATACACACACACAAACAAATGGGGAACACCATGTTTTGCATGTTTGCTCTCATCCTCTCTCTCCTTTCTGTATGAAGTTGAGCCTTTACCCCCATGTGAATAATACACTTCTCTGCCAGGTCAAATACAGTGGATGGTGTGCTGAAGGTTGGCTAACCTTACCTTTCCATTGTGTAGTTAGTAAATCAAGACTGCCCTGTTGGAGGGAGTCGACCGGTGCTTCCATTCTATTCTGGCAGAGAAGATAACTAGTAATTACACTCACTTAAAATGTGCATTATTTTTACTCTGTGTTGAATAAACTAGCCAGGCAGAAAATTGCCCAGTTTTATCCATGCACTCTTAACACACCCATAGAGAAGGGTCTCATCTTTGAGAGCTTTTAACCTTCACTCAGATATTTTTCTATTCTAATTTACAAGAGGCTGACTGTCAGTCTGACACACATATACAGAATACACACCCACACACAGCCTCTGTGTGCTCCTGCTATTATGTACTAATTTGTCATGTTTAAACTGTGACTTTTGAACCAGGAAGTAAAATACACTTGTTTGGTCTGGGTTGTTTTAGCCTGAGCAGGGTCAGTATCAGCCTTTTGCCCCGCCACTGCACCACAGTAAAGGTTAGAGGGTTACACTGGAAAATCCTTCAGTCCTTTTAGTATTCATTTATTATGTAATACTGCACTTCTCCCTCATCTGTCCTAGTTTTGCCAATCTTCAGTCTGGGAATGAAGTCAAATGCATTCAATTAATCTTTCCTATGCATTGCAATGAATCTAACATTCTCATATTAAATTCCAGTGAGAATTTATCCTTTGAACTCCGACTGGGCCACATGTATATTCACAAAACATAAAGAGGACATGATTCTTCAGAGCCTAAATACATTTGAATGAATCTCTCTGGCCTATTCAGAATGGTACTTCTCTTAATATCTCTGAGTTATAGTGTGTGAGGCAGGACTCCCCTCATTGTGTGCGTAGCAGGAAGACTGATAGGAGTCTTTAGAAGAGACCTGGAAGTGCCTCAGATTAGGAGCTCATTAGCATTTAAGGTACTGTCATAAAGTCCTGCCCACATAGAGAGGAGAACAGGGACAAATGAAGAAGGATTAATAAAAAAGCTACAGCTAGCGCTACGCTACGCATTGACCGATAGTGGGGATTGACTGGCTAGGTCACCTTGAGAGAAATGGGTGGGAAGGAGCAGGAGAGAGTGATTGAGAGACAGAGGAGATGGGTGGGAAGAGGATGAGAGAGAAGGGGAGACAGGTAGGGAGAAAGGAGGTAGAAAGAGAGGAGTTAGAGAAAGAAATGGGTGAGAATAGATGGATGGAGAGAGAGGAGAGGGATGGAAAATAGGGAATAGGTGGGGATAGAAGGTGGGTAAGGATAGAGAGAGGTAAGGAGTAGGGATGGGCTGTATCCAGATGTTCATACATTCATACCATCCATGTACCATAACGGAGTAAATGGTAATACCAGCAGTGCACACAAGGGGCACTCTTTCTTTCCGAACCCTGAGCTGGAAATTATTTATTTGGCACATCTATATATACTATATTCCGCCAAGGCCTAATAAGGAGTGTTATAAAATGAAGACCTTAACTTATACCGACCAGTGCAGAAGCAATATGTTTTTTGTATGGAGACTGAGTCTGTCTCTACACTGCTTAAATGTAACAATGAGTATATCTGTGTGACAGTGTGAGACTGCAAGGGGAGACTATGGGTTAGGAAAATACCTTGGTTTATAAATATCTGGTCAGGTATCAAACTCAGTTTTATATTGTATTAGAAAAAGTTTGTAATTTAGCAGACTCTTATCCAGAGCGAATCACAGTTAGGGCATTTATCTTAAACAACCTCATTGGGATAGGTGTGCCGCTAGCGGGACACCTCGACAACATTAGGTGAAATTGCAGAGCGTCAAAAGCATCACAAGTGCAATACATCAAAATAAAGCTTAACTTGTTGTTAATCCAGCCACAGGCAGTTTACTTTGGGCACGCTTTTCATCCGGATGTGAAAATACTGCCCCCTATCCCAATGACGTTTTAAGATAGCGATGTGGGACAACCACATATCACAGTTATAGAAAGGACATTTTTTCTCAATATTGGAGGGGAGGGGTCAAGTGCTAATGCTGGTTAAGTTGTGTTTTGGGGGAGGGGGGTCGAGGTGAGAAGGAGGATTATGTAAAATACTGTTTGAAGGGGTAGGGTTTCAGATGTTTTTGGAAGATGGGCAGGGACTCTGCTGTCCTAGCTTCAGGGGGAAGCTGGTTCCACCGTTGGGGTGCCAGGATAGAGAAGAGCTTGGACTGGGCTGAGTGGGAGCTGCCCTCCCGGAGGGGTGGGAGGGCCAAGAGACCTGAGGTGGCAGAAAGGAGTGCTCGAGTTCGGGGTGTAGGGTTTGAGCATAGTCTGAAGGTAGGGAGAGGCAGTTCGTCTTGCTGTTCCGTAGGTAAGCACCATAGTCTTGTAGTGGATGCGAGCCTTGACTGGAAGCCAGTGGAGGAGGAGCGGGATAACATGAGAGAACATGGGATGGTTGAAAACCAGGCGGGATTCAGAATTCTGGATAAGTTGCAGGGTGGCACAAGCGGGGATGGCACCAGCGGGGAGCCCAGCCAACAGCGAGTTGCAGTAGTCCAGACGGGAAAGGACAAGTGCCTGGATTAGAACCTGCGCCACTTCCTGTGTGAGGTAGGGTTGTACTCTACGGATGTTGTAGAGCATGAACCTGCAGGAGCGGGTCACTGCTTTGATGTTTGCAGAGAAAGAGTGTTGTCCAGGGTCACGCCAAGGTTTTTTTCACTCTGGGAGGGCAACTCAGTGGAGTTGTCAACCGTGATGGAGAGGTCTTTGAGCGGGCAGGCCTTCCCCGGGAGAAAGAGCAGTTTGTCTTGTTGAGGTCGAGGTGGGGGGCCGACATCCAAGTTGAGATATCTGCCCGGCACGCAGAGATGCATGTAGTCACCTGGGTGTCAGAAGGGGGTGAAGGAAAAAAGTAGTTGAGTGTCATCCGCATAGCAATGATAGGAGAGACCATGTGAGGATATGATGGAGCAGAGTGACTTGGTGTATAGAGAGAAGAGGAAAGGGCCTAAAACTGAGCCCTGGGGACACCAGTAGTGAGAGTATGTGATACAGACACTGATCCTCTCCACGTCACCTGGTAGGAGTGGCCCGCCAGGTAGGATGCAATCCAAGAGTGTGCAAAGCCTGAGACACCCAGCCCTGAGAGGGTGGAGAGGTGGATCTAATGGTTCACAGTGTCGAAGGCAGCGGATAGATTTAGGGGGATGAGAACAGGGGGAAGAGAGTCAGCATTGGCAGTGTGGAGAGTCTCCGTGACACAGAGAAGAGCAGTCTGGGTTGAGTGACTCGTCTTGATTGGTTAGGGTCAAGAAGATTGTTCTGAGAGAGATGACGTGAAAGTTGAGATAGCATGCTCAAGTGTTTTGGAAAGAAAAGGACTACAGGTCTGTAGTTTTTGACGTCAGATGAGTCAAGTATTGGTTTCTTAAGGAAGGAAGCAACTCAGGCCTTTTTTAAGTCTGAGGGGATGCAGCCAATGATGAGAAATGTATTGATGAGAGAAGTGAGGAATGGGAGAGATGGTCTGGAGAAGGGAGGAGGGGATAAGGTTGAGCAGGCAGGTTGTCGGGCAGCCAGACCTTACTAGTCACAGGATGTCATCTGGAGAGAGGGGACATTATGGACACTTACCACGCTGTGCATTGGTCCTCCGATCCTTATCCCTCCTCCTCAGAAGAGGAGGAGGAATGCCATTACAGAAACACCCACCAAGAAAGGACCAAGCAGCGTGGTAACAGGCAGCAGCAGCAGGAGAGGCAGCGATACCTGGAGAGATGGACTTGGGAGGAGATATTAGACGGCAAGGGACCGGCATTATGAGGAGCTAGCTCAGCAGCGCGACTGGAAGCCCAAGAGGCAGCCCCAAAAATGTATTGGGGGAGGCAGAGTGTGGCGAGTTCAGGTAGGAGACCTGCGGCAACTTCCCGTGCTTACCGGAGAGCAAGAGGGACCGGGCAGGCACCGTGTTATGCGGTGGAGCGCACAGTGTCTCCAGTGCGTGTGCATAGCCCGGTGCGGTACATTCCAGCTCCTCGTATCGGCCGGGCTAGAGTGGGCATCGAGCCAGGTTCCATGAAGCCGGCTCTACGCATCTGGTCTCCAGTGAGTTTCCTCGGGCCGGCGTACATGGCATCAGCCTTACGCATGGTGTCCCCGGTTCGCCAGCACAGCCCATTGCGGGCTATTCCACCTCGCCGCACTGGCCTGGCTATGGGGAGCATTCAACCAGGTAAGGTTGGGCAGGCTTGGTGCTCAAGAGCTCAAGTGCGCCTGCACGGTCCGGTCTATCCGGTGCCAACTCCACGCACCAGCCCTCCGGTGGCATCCCCCCGCACCAGGCTGTCTCTCCGTCTTCTCCCTACAGGTGCTCCCGTCTGTCCTGTGCCATCAGAGTCTCCCGTCTGTCCTGAGCCGCCGGAGCCGCCAGTCTGTCCTGAGCCGCCAGAGCTGCCAGTCTGTCCTGAGCCGCCAGAGTCGCCAGTCTGCCAGGAGCCGCCAGAGCCGCCAGTCAGCCAGTCAGACCCATTTCTAGGGTCCCCAGTCCGAGGTCGGCGGCGAGGGTCGCCGGGTTTAAGAGGCCACGGAGACGGACAATGAGGCGGAGAAAAACGTGGGGTCCACGTCACGCGCCAGTGGGGTCCACGTCACGCGCCAGAGCCGCCACCTCGGACAGACGCCCACAAAGAACCTCCCCTATAGTTTCAGGTTTGCGGCCGGAGTTTGCGGCCGGGGGGGGGGGGGGGGGGGGGGGGGGGGGTACTGTCACGTTCTGACCTTAGTTCCTTTCTTTTGTCTTTGTTTTAGTATGGTCAGAGTGTGAGTTGGGTGGGCAGTCTATGTGTGGTTCTCAATCATGTGTGTGGTTCTCAATCTGTCAATCGTTGTCCCTGATTGAGAATCATACTTAGGTAGCCTGCGTTCCACTTTTGGTTTGTGGGTGTTTGTTTCCATGTGAGTGTTTTCTTTTTTGTTCACATCGTTTACTGTTTTGTATTTCAGTGTTCAGTTCGTTTTCAATAAATCATCATGAACACTTACCATGCTGCACTTTGGTCCGATCCTTCTTCCACCTCTGAATGCCGTTACAATTATACATAAAGGAATGGGAATTATTTATATTCTGTGCAGTAGATCCTTGTGACTGATGCGAAATCAAAGCTTTACATGAAAAACAAAAATAGAGGAATTACCCACATCGAGGACAAATTAATACAGCAATGAAGAGACAATTCTGCAATGTACCATTTGCTACTCATAATCATTGACAATGTCCCCCTCAGTCTGTGCTTGAAATCTTGCACAAGTCAATGAGGACAGGGTGACAGTCTGCCTTTAAGCAACTTCAGTCAACTCTCAGCCCCTACAGTATCAGGGACAAGGTGACTTACAGATGATCTATAAGAATAAGGAGCCAGACGGGCGCCACAGTCTTTTATTAGATCTCCAATACCCCTCACACACAGACCCCCAGCCCCACCCTGTTCCTCCAACGCTATCCCCCAGCCTCAGCCTCAGCCTCAATCCCAATATCAGCACCAGCCCTATCCCCCAGCCTCAGCCTCAACACCAGCCCCAGCCCTATCCCCCAACCTCAGCCTCAATCCCAACACCAGCCCTATCCCCCAGCTTCAGCCTCAATCCCAACACCAGCCCTATCCCCCAGCTTCAGCCTCAATCCCAACACCAGCCCTATCCCCCAGACTCAGCCTCAATCCCAACACCAGCCCCAGCCCTATCCCCAGCCTCAGCCTCAATTCCAACACCAGCCCTATCCCCCAGCCTCAGCCTCAATCCCAACACCAGCCCTATCCCCCAGCCTCAGCCTCAATCCCAACACCAGCCCCAGCCGCATCCCCCAGCCTCAGCCTCAATCCCAACACCAGCCCCAGCCCTATCCCCCAGCCTCAGACTCAATCCCAACATCAGCCCTATCCCCCAGCCTCAGCCTCAATCCCAACACCAGCCCTATCCCCTAGCCTCAGCCTCAATCCCAACACCAGCCCTATCCCCCAGACTCAGCCTCAATCCCAACACCAGCCCTATCCCCAGCCTCAGCCTCAATCCCAATACCAGCCCCAGCCCTATCCCCCAGCCTCAGCCTCAATCCCAACACCAGCCCCAGCCCTATCCCCAGCCTCAGCCTCAGCCTCAATCCCAACACCAGCTCCAGACCTATTCCCCAGCCTCAGCCTCAATCCCAACACCAGCCCTATCCCCCAGCCTCAATCTCAATCCCAACACCAGCCCTATCCCCCAGCCGCAGCCTCAATCCCAACACCAGCCCTATCCCCCAGCCTCAGCCTCAATCCCAATACCAGCCCAAGCCCTATCCCCAGCCTCAGCCTCAATCCCAACACCAGCCCCAGCCCTATCCCCTAGCCTCATTCTCAATCCCAAAACCAGCCCTATCCCCCAGGCTCATTCTCAATCCCAACACCAACCCTATCCCCCAGCCGCAGCCTCAATCCCAACACCAGCCCTATCCCCCAGCCTCATTCTCAATCCTAACACCAGCCCCAGCCCTATCCCCTAGCCTCAACCTCAATCCCAATACCAGCCCCAGCCCTATCCCCCAGCCTCATTCTCAATCCCAACACAAGCCCCAGCCCTATCCCCAAGCCTCAGCCTCAATCCCAACACCAGCCCTATCCCCCAGTCTCATTCTCAATCCCAACACCAGCCCCAGCCCAGCCCCAGCCTCAGCCTCAATCCCAATACCAGCCCCAGCCCTATCCCCCAGCCTCAGCCTCAATCCCAATACCAGCCCTATCCCCCAGCCTCAGCCTCAATCCCAACACCAGCCCCAGCTCTATCCCCCAGCCTCAGCCTCAATCCCAACAGCAGCCCCAGCCGTATCCCCTAGCCTCAACCTCAATCCCAACACCAGCCCTATCCCCCAGCCTCATTCTCAATCCCAACACCAGCCCCGGCCCTATCCCCCAGCCTCAGCCTCAATCCCAACACCAGCCCTATCCCCCGACCTCAGCCTCAATCCCAACACCAAGCCTATCCTACAGCTTCAGTCTCAATCCCAACACCAGCCCCAGCCGTATCCCCTAGCCTCAACCTCAATCCCAACACCAGCCCTATCCCCCAGCCTCATTCTCAATCCCAACACCAGCCCCAGCCCTATCCCCCAGCCTCAGCCTCAATCCCAACACCAGCCCTGTCCCCCAGCCTCAGCCTCAATCCCAACACCAGCCCCAGCCCTATCTCCCAGCCTCAGCTTCAATCCCAAAACCAGCACCAGCCCTATCTCCCAGCCTCAGCTTCAATCCCAACACCAGCCCCAGCCCTATCCACAGCCTCAGCCTCAATCCCAACACCAGCCCCAGCCCTATCCCCCAGCCTCAGCCTCAATCCCAACACCAGCCCTATCCCCCACTCTCAGCCTCAATCCCAACACCAGCCCCAGCCGTATCCCCTAGCCTCAACCTCAATCCCAACACCAGCCCAATCCCCCAGCCTCATTCTCAATCCCAACACCAGCCCCAGCCCTATCCCCCAGCCTCAGCCTCAATCCCAACACCAGCCCTATCCCCCAGCCTCAGCCTCAATCCCAACACCAGCCCAATCCCCCAGCCTCAGCCTCAATCCCAACACCAGCCCTATCCCCCGGCCTCAGCCTCAATCCCAACACCAAGCCTATCCTCCAGCCTCAGTCTCAATCCCAACACCAGCCCCAGCCGTATCCCCTAGCCTCAACCTCAATCCCAACACCAGCCCTATCCCCCAGCCTCATTCTCAATCCCAACACCAGCCCCAGCCCTATCCCCCAGCCTCAGCCTCAATCCCAACACCAGCCCTATCCCCCAGCCTCAGCCTCAATCCCAACACCAGCCCCAGCCCTATCTCCCAGCCTCAGCTTCAATCCCAACACCAGCCCCAGCCCTATCCACAGCCTCAGCCTCAATCCCAACACCAGCCCCAGCCCTATCCACAGCCTCAGCTTCAATCCCAACACCAGCCCTATCCCCCAGCCTCAGCTTCAATCCCAACACCAGCCCCAGCCCTATCCCCATTCCCAGCCTCAGCCTCAATCCCAACACCAGCCCCTGCCCCAGCCCTATTCCCCAGCCTCAGCTTCAATCCCAACACCAGCCCCTGCCCCAGCCCTATCCCCCAGCCTCAGCCTCAATCCCAACACCAGCCCCTGCACCAGCCCTATCCCCCAGCCTCAGTCTCAATCCCAACACCAGCCCCAGCCCTATTCCCCAGCCAAACCCCAGTCCCGGCATATAAATAACTAAAGCTCTGCTATAGGTTCCATGTGGAGAAGGGCCATATCACAGCCGCACCACAAATCACCTCGGACAGTTGCTTTGACACACGGTAGAATTCTCCCGTCCCTTTAACTGAGGGGCAGGGGAGCAGATAATAGAGATCTGTCAAAGCCTCCTTACACTCCTTCTCTGAGACAGAGAGAGTGAAAGAGACAGAGAGAGGGATCTATCAGTCAGAGGAGCGTAAGGAGTTTTCTAACAGTAGTACATTGACCTTGAGTGGCTACCATTGATTTCCAGTAACGCCTCCCAAACAGAGCTCCGTACCCCGCCTCGCGCTGCAGGTCTTTGATTGGGAACACATTTCCCAAATTCCGATATCGTGCCTCCTGCCTGGGATGATGGATAGTCCTCCTGTATCCCATCAATCCTCACCTGCCTCTGAGGAGGTGACACCTTGGTCTGATTTATCATCATCTACGACACCCTGCCAACCGGCCAACCAGAGGTGGGCATCCTAAACGAAGGCCCCTCCCCCACCCAGAGGGTTCCACTGTGACAAGAGGGAGGGGGTGGGGAAAATGGGGGAAGAGAGGGTTACACTGTGAGGCATGGTGAACTAGACCTACAGATCATTGGACAACATGGAAGTGAAGTATCTACTTTACTGTGTCTAGTTCATGTATTTGACTCAGGTCTGCAGACCTACTGAAACTGTCTGATCCCTTATTGATCATCAACTCCATGGACTGAACACCACACCCTGTATTTCCACACACATGTATGTCTTCTTATGTATGTCTGTGTTACACTTCATTTTTTTATGAGATGAATTAATCTGATATTCACCTCTCCCCCAAAACAGAGCATGGAAGCAGAAGAGCGAATCACAGAGCCATGAATGAACTAATCTAATTAATGTCCCAATGTTCCTTCTGCTGCTTTTATGGCTAGTTAAGAACCTTCTGCTATTTTTACGGCCATTACAAGCCAAGTGTGAGCTATCTATCTTTCACTCTATTCTATTCTCTCTCTCCATCAACGGTTGGCCAAACTCTAATCAAAAGCCTTTTAGCCGCTATTCACTGAATTTCCCGATAGTAATTTCAGAAGTGCATTCCGAATTTCTAAATCAAGTGTCAACTTCCACCATCCGGGACACGTAGCTGCGCAAATCAAACACACCTCTGAACGTGCTATTCGGAAATCCACTATCTACAATGGAATTCCAGTCTCAGAGCTATCTTCCAAATTAACTGCCTTTAGAGGACTTAGAACTTGTCGGACAAAGAGAACAACCAGTGCTGGAGTGGTTGGAACAATTCACTGACGAGGGATTCAAACTCAGACCAGAGCCCAATCTAGAACAGCCACAATATGTCTTGGCAAAGTCTCAGGTCTGGCGTGGTCCTTGCCAGGAGTTCCCCGATCACTCTCTCTCTCTCTTTCTCTCTCTCATTCTATCCCTTAACTATTTTTCCTCTCCCTCCCCTCTACCCTATCCCATCCATCCCTCTCTCACTCGCTCTCTTCTCTCTCTTCAGAAGTGGCAGTAGTTTTAGTGAGATTGACTAGGCTCTGTGCTTTAGCCCGGTAACCCTGCCAACCCCATTGCATTGGCCAAGCAGACTAAACAGCTTAACTACGCAGACCCAGCACCAAAACAGAAAAACGCAGAACACAAATTCCTCAGAATACGTTGCCACTTAGCCAATACCCCCCAACTCTCTATCTCATTCTCTCTTACTCCTTTCCCTTTCCTTCCCATTTCTGTCCCTCTCCTCTCTCTCTCTCTCTCCCTCCCTCTCTTTCCCTCTTCTTGCCAAAGGAGCCCATGCAGAATGGATTAGAGATGGCATCAAGAGGATAAGACGTATTACCAATCGATTGAAGGGGAACGTGCCATTGTTCTCCTCACAGTGAAACTTTGGATCTGGGCTGAGCACTGATGTCTAATGCTGCTGATTTGGTGATGAAGTTGGAAGGATGGAGTGTTTATCTCTGTCTGCAGCCAGAAATACTGCTGCTGTTAAATCAGTAGGAATGCACTATTGGGCTATTGTACTATTGTGCTATTGTCTTATAGCAGAGATGCGTAGCATATAAAAGCTAGCAGATTAGAGCTTTGCGTCGCTCTTAGGAGAGTAACGAAGTTAAACAGGCAGATTGAGAGAATTCTGATCAGAGCTAGTTGTGATGATTTTGACTTTCCCCTAAACTGTTTCCAGACCAGCCAAACCCTCTCTGAAACCAGTGAAAGACTATATTCCACTGTTAGTACTGTTGGAGCACTAGAAACACCACCAAGCCAGCTTTGGCACATCAGTAACAGAGATCTGAGAACTAATAGTTGTCAATGATTTCACACCTCTCAAACCTTTCATATGAATGACTTCCACTCTAATCAACCTGCTCAGTTCACATGGTTCCTGCTTACTGGTTCAGTAAGTGACAAAAAAGGAGGGTTTCCTCACTAGCTGGTAACCGACCTAAAGCCCCGACTCAAGTGGGTCTTGACTTGGTTTTGAGTGGTGTGTATTCTGTGCCCCCTGACTCCATGGTATACCCTATTGACCCTAGAGAGTCAGATTATTAGGGGGAGGGGGGACGGTCATTGAGGGGATGATGGGGGAAGTGGCCATGCAGCGTTAGGTCAGATTGTCATTGTGAAGAGGGGCAGGGATGGAGGTGTAGGGCAGAAGGGGAGTGAGGTACAGATGAGGGGTGGAGATAGGAAAGGAGGGAGGTGGATCAAGGGGGACAGAGGCTGCTGCCATATTTCTTCATGAGGGAAAGAGACAGTGACATAGCAGCGCCTTTATCAATGGCCTGTCACAGGAAATGAGGACGGATAGTTCCTGTGTTCTGCGGCAGGAGAATCCTTCAAGCATCAACGGGGTGGGCACTCGCTAAGAGGAGGACTCCTAATCCAGCTAATGCATGTGCTAACTGCTAACAATGTGTGACCGCTCCTCTTTCTTCTTCGTGCTCACTATAGGACATTCTACAGTACGTGTCCAACTGTGTTTGACAATTTGAGAATACAAGATTGGGTTAGCCCGCTAAGTTAAGGTCTAGGCATTCATTCAGGGAGCTGTGTCCCTGCATCAGCTTTTTGTCTCCCCTCTCTCTCCTGCTCCCTTCCCCTCGTTATTATCCTCTCTCTCCCATAATTATTAAGTGAGTAATCTGAATGACACATCCCAGTCCATGCATCTCTCTCTCTCTCTCTTGTTCTTTCTGTTTCTGAATCCCTCCATCCCTCCCTCTCTCTAGAATCATTAGTGACTGTCCCATGTTGAGAGCTGAAGGGAGTTTAATGTGAACTACGTCTCCCAGGGGCCCACTCCTTTACTTCCTGCTGGAGGAATAAGCTGCCTATTGATTAGTTATCAGGACCTAATTGGACTGCGATCTCCCTTGCCACCACACCGCCCTAGATGCAGTATATGACACACACAATTTACCCAGATGACAACTTCAGCCTCTTTCTTTCTCTCTCTCCATTTTCTCTCTTGTCCTCATCATATACCAGAGGAAGATTATTCAATCTCTCAAATGATATGGCCAGAATGAGGCCCAGTCAGATTTGACGCACAGCGGAAACTATGATCAACTATTTCTGGTAATTTTCTCCCTCCAAATAAACTCTTGCCATTCTAATCACATTTTTAAAATGAGAACGACGCTGCAGCTTACAGAGAGAAAACTTCTCCAAGCTCAGTAAGCTCACCGTTAGCACTGGGATAATTCCCTGGGAGGGATTTCAATACAAAGTGAGGCGTTGGAAGCGGATAAGCAACAGGAAGGGTGTGTGTGTTGCTGTGTAAGAGCATCCAAATCTACACTGAGTGAGCAAAGAGCCATGACTAACCCTGGTTAAGACTGTTCGCCTGTTTTAGGGAGAGCTTATAGAGACTTTCCTCTCCCTCTCTCTCTCTCTCTCTCTCTCTCTCTCTCTCTCTCTCTCTCTCTCTCTCTCTCTGACTCTCACTAGCGCTCACCCTCCCTCCCTCCCTCCCTCCCTCCCTCCCTCCCTCCCTCCCTCCCTCCCTCCCTCCCTCCCTCCCTCCCTCCCTCCCTCCCTCCCTCCCTCCCTCCCTCCCTCCCTCCATCTCTCTCTTTCTCTGACTCTAACTAGCTCTCACCCTCCCTCCATCTCTCTCTCTGACTCTCACTAGCTCTCACTCTCCCTCCATCTCTCTCTCTCACTATCTCTCCCCCTCCCCCCCATCTCTCTCTCTCTCTCTCTCTCTCTCTGACTCACTAGCTCTCACCCCCCCTCCCTCCATCTCTCTCTCTGACTCTCACTAGCTCTCACCCTTCCTCTCTCCATCTCTCTCTCTCTCTCTCTCTCTCTCTCTCTCTCTCTCTCTCTGACTCTCTCACTCCGTGTGTCCTAAATGGAGCTTCTCTTCTCTTACTCATCCTCCCTCCATCTCACTCTCTAAATTTGACTCTCACTCCGTGTGTCCTAAATTGAGCTTCTCTTCTCTTACTCATCCTCCCTCCATCTCACTCTCTAAATGTGACTCTAACTCTGTGTGTCCGAAATAGAGCTTCTCTTACTTGGCTCTATCAATCCCTCTCCTCTCTCCTGCAACTTCCCCAGGAATTAAGACCATTTACACTTACATTTTCTGAGCAAACACATATACACATGCACACACACCCCCTGAACACACCGACACTTTGCTTGGCTCCCCAGACAGAAACAACATGGCCAACTCTCCATTTAGCAGCCAGATGAATGCCTTTTACAATCCCTCCCACTGCTCTATTGCTCCTTCAAAACCACATCTGACAAACATCTCAATTCTACACTCAATATTGCCATCATCAAAAGTCTACTCGTTACATCCGCTCTGTTCATCATTCAGCCTTCCTTCATCCCACCGTCCACCACAGATCAACCCTCCTCCTTCCTACTCTCGTCATCCCTTCTTTTTCCAGGAGGACAGTGGCTATCCCAGTGGAAGGGACATGTTATTTATTTTTTGTCTAGCACACACACACATTTCATCCTAATTACCGCCCGCCTACTATGTCTGTCCTCTACACTTCAATTGTCCAATGAAGGTCTTTTGGGCCTCAACGTCATGGTTTTTAACTACAACTTAATAAAATCAAAATGTCTGCTATTGAGCGAGAGTAGTGGCTATCTGTGTTGATGGATGGTTGTGTGAGGCCAGGCCCCCAGGTGGGTTCTATTGTCTCTATCTCCCTCTGATGGAGTAGAGAGTGAAACAGAGAAATCTGAATTTAGTGTGTATGGTGACTCACACGCACACCTCCAATCACAGAGCTACTGGGATGATGTTCCAATGAGAAGGACTGATGAGGGAATTATCAGAGAGAGCAAGGCCAGCTTTAATGGAACAGGGTGTTGAGGTGTTTGTATTAGGCCTGCTCCTCTCTTTCTCTGAAGGGGAAACAGTATGGTCAGTAGTGCAGAGGGTTGGGCACAGGCGTCGTTTGTACGCTGTTACTTGTGAGAAGAAAGGAAAATATTCACATACGGGATGCATACATCTGAACCAAATAGGACAGCAGACAGGGTGGCATGCAGCCTACTTTACTGTACTGTGCTGTCTCACAAAGACTCACTGTAAGTGTTTGACCCACTGAAAATAGCCACGGTGTTCTTGCAGTTTACAGAAGGAGAAACAGAGAAAAAGAAAGAGAAAGAGAGGAATGGGTACTTCTGCCATCATTTGGCCTGTCCTGC
>NC_048565.1:35373875-35406375 GCF_013265735.2 Oncorhynchus mykiss
GTCATCAAGGCAAAGGGTGGCTACTTTGAATCTAAAATCTAAAATATATTTAGATTTATTTTAACACAAACTTTTGACTGGTACTGTACGTGGACACCTCTTCAAATAAGTGGATTGTGCTATTTCAGCCACAATAGTTTCTGACAGGTGTATAAAATTGATCATACAGCCATGCAATCGCTATAGACAAACATTGGCAGCAGAATGGCCTTACTGAAGAGCTCAGTGACTTTCAACGTGGCACCATCATAGGCAGCCACCTTTCCAACAAGTCAATTTGTCACATTTCTGCCCTACTAGAGCTCCCCCGGTCAACTGTAAGTGTTGTTATTGTAAGTGGAAATGTCTAGGAGCAACAACGGCTCAGCCGCGAAGTGGTAGGCCAAACAAGCTCACAGAATGGGACCCCCGAGTGCTGAAACGCGTAGCATGTAAAAAGCCTCTGTCCTCGGTGCCAAGCGTCTGCTGGAGTGGTGTAAAGCTCACCACCATTGGACTCTGGAGCAGTGGAAACGCATTCTCTGGCATGATGAATCACACTTCACCATCTGGCATTCCGACAGACTAATCTGGGTTTTGCGGATGCCAGGAGAACACTACCTGAATGAATGCATAGTGCCAACCGTAAAGATTGGTGGAGGAATAATGGTCTGGGGCTGTTTTTCATCGTTCGGGGTAGGCCCGTTGGGCCAGTAACCGTAAGGTTGCTGGATCGAATCCCTGAGCTGTTGTTCTGCCCCTGAGCAAGGCAGTTAACCCATTGTTCCCCGGGCGCCAAAGACGTGGATGTCGAAATGGCAGCCCCCCGCACTACTCTGATTCAGAAGGGTTGGGTTAAATGCGGAAGACACATTTCAGTTGAAGCCATTCAGTTTTACAACTGACTAGGTATCCGTCTTTCCCTTTCCCTTTGTTCCAGTGAAGGGAAATCTTAAAGCTACAGCATACAATGACATTCCAGACGATTCTGTGCTTCCAACTTGGCCTGCACAGATGAATTGGAACACCGACTGCGAGCCAGGTCTAATCGCCCAACATCAGTACCCAACCTCAATAATGCTCTTGTGGCTGAGTGGAAGCAAGTCCCAGAAGCAATGTTCTACCATCTAGTGGGAAGCCTTCCCAGAAGAGTGGAGGCTGTTCTATTGGCAAAGCAGGGACCAACTCCATATTAATGCCCATGATTTTGGAATGATATATTTGACGAGCAGGTGTCCACATACTTTTTTCTCATCTCATAGTACATTAGGGTACTGTTTGTCATATTTCATATGTAAATACATTGGTCCAAAGCAGATACACTGAAGGAAAAAGGTGAGGCGGAGGTCTGATGAATGAAGGTTTGAATTAGAGTGCAATAGAGACAGATGGTGCAAGTGGAGGAGTGTTAAGAAGAGAGAGGAGAGAGAGAGGAGAGAGAGGGAGACGGTACTTTGTTTCCATGGAGTGGAAGCTTATTATCTTAATATGCATTATTTTATTCCCATCATAAAACACTGCCAGAGAAAAGTGTTACCCATTCTTGTAATAGCTATTCACAGCTCCCTCATTCTATTACAGAAGATACAACACTTAGTTAAAACCCCCCCAAAACACTTCATTCTCTCTGCTGCTAATTAAATGAGTGTCTGAGATCTGATGAGGCCCATTGGAACAGCAGCAGTCTGGTTCTTCCCCCATTATGTGTGAGACTAGGATTTAATATACATATTAAATAGAGTTAATACATGGCATTACATTGTGATTCTTAGTTAATATGAAGCCAACCTCCCATTGGGGCTATAATGAGAGATTATGAGGCACAAGCTCAGTAATGGTGGATTCCTTGCATGTAGTTAATGTGGGTTTATTGAAGTTACATTGAGTTTATCTGCCATAATAAAGTGTACTGGGAAGTGAACACACAGTATTGTCAGATGAATCATCAGTGATTCTCCCACACAGACACACACTTCTCTCACGCTCCTTCCAGAGCAATGGAACAACACAACTACAGATGTAGATTAGAAAACATGAACATTACAGGAAAACAAAAGGTAAGCATACTTCAAAATGAAGCAGTGCTCATAGGATCAGGAGAACCCGGTCACAGATGTAATCATTTGTAAAGTCACAGCAACAGTAAATCACAGGCCAGCCCTGAAGAGAACACTTTTACCCAGGATACATCAGTGCTCTCCTGCGGTGAACTCAGAAAGGTCACATTGTCTCTCATTAACACTGTGGGTATTTGGGATAAAGCCTCTCATAGTTTCTGATAAACCCACCCACAGTTTCTGAGAGGACACAGATTGGAAAGGCAATTTTTTTGACAGTCCGGGAGCCCTTCTATTGGAGCAGGACCATTCTGAATCAGTGAAGTGAAACAACAGTGAAACGAAGGGATACACTGTGTGGATTCCAGGCTAGAGAAAATATTATGACCTACAAGATCTGTAGGACTACCTATGGCTTCCAGAAAATGTTAAAACAATGGAATCTTATATTCCTGCTTTATATGGTCCATACTTTCTCAGCAACAATATGAATCATATACATTGTTGAAAACTAATAATTACATTATTGCTAATTGCATCATTAGAAGGAAATACCATGTGCATTAGTATTATAGCTATGACTGTGTAGTAAAAAACTACTTGGATAAAGAAATACCATGTTGATTATACGAGCGAGTTAGTCTAAACTACATTGTTTAAAAATGTGTATGACTGTTTCATAAGACACTTCATTTACAGAGATTTATCGCAATTACACTTTACAGTTCTTCTGCTAACTAATGATGACTAGCTATGTGTTTCCACAGCAGCAGCACAGTGGCATCAGAAGGGACAGCTCTCCTCTCTGATATTTATTGAACCCATCAGAGACTCCTCCTCAGAGAGAGCCTCCTCTGTTTGGTGTTTTAATGAATAAAAGAGTGTGTTTATCCTCTGTGTTTAGCGTTAAGTCCCCATGAACAGTCACAGGGACCAGGAGAATATTTACTTGAGTTGAGGCACAGGGGACTTGGTGCTGTGCTGCTGGAGGCTTTGTACTTCTAGATGTTGCTTCCTCGTGAGGATCGCTCCACAGAGAGACACGTTATTTACTCTCCTCTCCTCCGAGGATAGCCCACTCCTCCGAGGAGTAGCCTGTTCTGTTCATTAGAAGGGGAACAGGCTCTACTGGGGATTCCTCCATATCAGAGCAAAGAGACAGAGAAGTATTTTATGGCCTGAAGGCTGGACATGGTGTGTTATGTAGAGTTATGAAGAGCTTATAGTGAAAGTGACATATATGGCCTAAAAGTCCTGGTCCTGTGACCATGTTTAGTGTTCTTGACTTGTTTTTCTTCTTTCTTCTGTTTAAAATAAGAAATGCTCACTTTACCTGCTCTCACATCCAGAGGTTCGAGGATGTGTAGAGTTTAGGCAGAACCTGTAGGGGAGAGCAAGTTAAGTCCCAAAAACATGTTTTCACCAAGTCAAATGAAGTTATTGTGTTAGAGGTTTTACGATGCTTGTATTTTTACTAGGGATGGGCAACTGGCGGCCACGCGGATCAATTTTATTTTTTTAGGTACTCGGTGGGGTCTCAACTTACTCAATAGTAGAATTCACAAGGTGTCATTTCTACATTTGGTTGTGCATCAGCAGTTTTTCTTGTTATGTCAGTCACTGATAGTCATTCAATTAGGCTGTGTCAGCTAAACATTTTTAGATAGGTAAGTTAGTCTAGTGGCCAGCTATCTAAACTGGTAACAATCGTGGGCCAGCTCTAAATGCCTGTGTGGGTGTAGATGTGTGTATACAGACTCGCAAGCCTCTGCGGCCCATCATGATGAGGTCAGATCTTTTGTGACCCCCCCACCCCATAAAAGTTAGCCATCCCTGCTACAACATTTTGACTAAATTAAATGCTATTGGAGAACAGCAAAAACAAACTAAAGGGAGCCCAGTAATTATCACTTTGGCTGCTGTAGGTTAATTCACCTCAGTCGATCTACAAACACACTGATCAAAAATATTCATGCAATATGCAGCAATTTCAAAGGTTTTACTGAGTTATTGTTTATATAAGGAAATCAGTCACTTGAAATAAATACATTAGGCCCTACTCTATGGATTTCACATGACTGGGCATACAGATATGCATCTATTGGTCACCGACACCTTTTAAAAAAAAGGTGGGAGCGTGGATCAGAACACCAGTCAGTATCTGGTGTGACCACCATTTGCCTCATGCAGCGCCACACATCTCCTTCACATGGAGTTGAACAGGCTGTTGATTGTGGCCTCTGGAATGTTCTCCCACTCCTCTTCAATGGCTGTATGAAGTTACTGGATATTGGCGGGAACTGGAAAACGCTTCCATTTTCAGCTTCCAGGAATTGTAAACAGATCCTAGTGACATGGGGTCGTGCATTATTATGTTGAAACATGAGGTTATGGAGGCGGATGAATGGCACGACAATGGGCCCCGGGATCTCGTCACGGTATCACTGTGCATTGAAATTGCCATTGATAAAATGCAATTGTGTTCGTTGTCCATAGCTTATGCCTGCCCATACCATAACCCCATAGCCACCATGGGGCACTCTGTTCACAACGTTGACATTAGCAAACCCCTCACCCACACGATGCCATACACACTGTCTTGTATCTGGCAGTACAGTTGAAACTGGGATTCATCCATGAAAAGCACACTTCCCCACCGTGCCAGTGGCCATCGAATGTGAACATTTGCTCAGTGAAGTCGGTTACGCCAAACTGTAGTCAGGTCAAGGCCCTGGTGAGGACGACGAGCACGCAGATGAGCTTCCCTGAGATGGTTTCTGACAGTTTGTGCAGAAACTCTTCGGTTGTGCAAACCCGCAGTTTCATCAGCTGTCCAGGTGGCTGGTCTCAGACGACCCCGTAGGTGAAGAAACCAGATGTGGAGGTCCTGAGCTGGCGTGGTTACACACGTGTCTGCGGGTGTGAGGCAGGTTCCCGAGTGGCGCAGTGGTCTAAGGCACTGCATCTCAGTGCAATAGATGTCATTAAAGTCCCTGTATCACATCCGGCTGTGATTGGGAGTCCTGTAGGGCGGCGCACAATTGGCCCAGCGTCGTCCGGGTTTGGCAAGGGTAGACCGTCATTTTAAATAAGAATTTGTTCTTAACTGACTTGCCTACTTAAATACAGGTTGGGCGTACTGCCAAATTCTCTAAAACGATGTTGCTTGTGGTAGAGAAGTTAACATTAAATGCTCTGGTGGGCATTCCTGCAGTCATCCAATTGCACGCTCCCTCAAGACTTTAGACATCTGTTGCATTGAGTTGTGTTACAAAACTGCACATTTTAAAGTGTTCTGTTTATTGTCCCCAGCACAATGTGCACCTGTGTAATGATCATGCTGTTTAATCAGCTTCTTGATATGCCACACCTGTCAGGTGGATGGATTATCTTGGCAAATGATAAATGCTCACTAACAGAGATGTAAACAAATTTGTGAACAAAATTTGAGAGAAAAAAAGCTTTTTGGGAAATTTCTGGGATTTTTTATTTCAGCTCATGAAACATGGGACCAAAACTTTACATGTGTTTATATTTTTGTCCATGGTAAGTAGCCTATTTTTTGCTCCTGCTGAGATATGCTCCGTTTAACGTTAGTTTCTTAGCTGGATAAGTAATACTAGCCAGAGCCCTTCAATGTTACTGCAATAGAAGTCTCTGTCGGCAGCTAGCCACCTGACTGACTGACTGACATAGGCCTATCAATAAGCAACTTACCAGTTGTGCACAAATTCTCAGAGAGACAGTTTTTACTTGTTTAGGGGATGTCTGTAGACACGGCAGGAGTCAGGGGACAGTTTTTAAATGGCCTTCTTCCAGCATCTCCCAAATACAGGCACGACTAGAACTGTCAGATCAAGAATATAAGTGTTCCTAAGCTTCAACACTGGGAGCGATATTTACATGTTGAACCATAACTTTATTGTGTACCAGATATAATTTTGTGTTTAATTAGAAAAAATGACAGAGGTCCGGACCTCGGTGTCCTCATGTCTAGTTATGACCTTGGTGGTAATATTTAATTCAGTACAGAAATGTGTAGGCGGCTTACCCTACCCTGTCCCATGGCTGAATTTACCCTGTCCCATGGCTTAACCTACCCTGTCCCATGGCTTAACCTACCCTGTCCCATGGCTTAATTGACCCTGTCCCATGGCTTAACCTACCCTGTCCCATGGCTTAACCTACCCTGTCCCATGGCTGAATTGACCCTGTCCCATGGCTTAACCTACCCTGTCCCATGGCTTAACCTACCCTGTCCCATGGCTTAACCTAACCTGTCCCATGGCTGAATTTACCCTGTCCCATGGCTTAACCTACCCTGTCCCATGGCTTAACCTACCCTGTCCCATGGCTTAATTTACCCTGTCCCATGGCTTAACCTACCCTGTCCCATGGCTTAACCTACCCTGTCCCATGGCTTAACTTACCCTGTCCCATGGCTGAATTTACCCTGTCCCATGGCTTAACCTACCCTGTCCCATGGCTTAACCTACCCTGTCCCATGGCTTAATTTACCCTGTCCCATGGCTTAACCTACCCTGTCCCATGGCTTAACCTACCCTGTCCCATGGCTTAATTTACCCTGTCCCATGGCTTAACCTACCCTGTCCCATGGCTTAACCTACCCTGTCCCATGGCTTAACCTACCCTGTCCCATGGCTTAACTTACCCTGTCCCAAGGCTTAATTGACCCTGTCCCATGGCTTAACCTACCCTGTCCCATGGCTTAACTTACCCTGTCCCATGGCTTAACTTACCCTGTCCCATGGCTTAACTTACCCTGTCCCATGGCTTAACTTACCCTGTCCCATGGCTTAATTTACCCTGTCCCATGGCTTAACTTACCCTGTCCCATGGCTTAATTTACCCTGTCCCATGGCTTAACCTACCCTGTCCCATGGCTTAACCTACCCTGTCCCATGGCTTAACTTACCCTGTCCCATGGCTTAATTTACCCCGTCCCATGGCTTAACCTACCCTGTCCCAAGGCTTAATTGACCCTGTCCCATGGCTTAACCTACCCTGTCCCATGGCTTAATTTACCCTGTCCCGTGGCTTAACCTACCCTGTCCCAAGGCTTAATTGACCCTGTCCCATGGCTTAACCTACCCTGTCCCATGGCTTAACTTACCCTGTCCCATGGCTTAACTTACCCTGTCCCATGGCTTAACTTACCCTGTCCCATGGCTTAATTTACCCTGTCCCATGGCTTAACCTAACCTGTCCCATGGCTTAACTTACCATGTCCCATGGCTTAACTTACCCTGTCCCATGGCTTAACCTACCCTGTCCCATGGCTTAACTTACCCTGTCCCATGGCTTAACTTACCCTGTCCCATGGCTTAACTTACCCTGTCCCATGGCTTAACTTACCCTGTCTCATGGCTTTACCTACCCTGTCCCATGGCTTAACCTACCCTGTCCCATGGCTTAACTTACCCTGTCCCATGGCTCAACGTACCCTGTCCCATGGCTTAACTTACCCTGTCCCATGGCTTAACTTACCCTGTCCCATGGCTCAACGTACCCTGTCCCATGGCTTAACTTACCCTGTCCCATGGCTTAACTTACCCTGTCCCATGGCTTAATTTACGCTGTCCCATACCTGGGGTAAGTTTAGCCAAGAGCCCAGTTTTTTTGGACAAGCTATGTTTTCAAAACTGTAATGTTTACATTAACTATTTCCAGTGATACACAACATCCTGAAATATATATAGATATCTTTGTGAGAAAGAATACTTGATTTCCCTTGGCGGAGTGAGGCCGAATGTAAAAATGTCTTAATTTACCCCAATCTCCCCTAATATGTGTTATTGTCAAGCAAAGTAATGAGAAACAGAGAACCCTTGTATCTTCAGAGGGGATCATATCACCCACCTGCCATTTCTAATGTTCGTTACCTAGGCCACTGTCTTATTCCAAAGGGTGGCGCTGTTGGGTTTGCTAACAGCCATTCACATGGCCGGACCCATGCTTTCACAACCCTATCGACAAAAACACAAGTGTACAGTACTTTAAATGACTTCCCTGACCAAGAACTGCTACCAGAGAATATGAAAATCGTCAAAGAAAATACGTAGGCTATCAGTAGAACATAGAACGCATAATTGAACATGTCCATAAATCCAGAGTTGTATAAATTGCTCTGAATTAGGTTTCATACACGTATAGGCTGAGAGAAGTGATTGCAATTTGACTGGTAAATGTTCCAAAATTAAGCGGTGTTTACGTTAATGAACCTACATCGTTTCACAATGAAAGACATATTAGTTCTAAATATTTACACGCAACATAATATTCCTAGGGCCTACTAACTACCACCTAACACTACCCTGATATTATAAGCAATTGGATATCTTATATTCGTTTTACAACCCCAATGTTTAAAAGGTATAGCCTATACCTCTTTGTTATGCTGACAAAAGTTTGATTGATTAACGTCAATAGTGTCATAAAGTTCTGTAAATCTATTGATAAGGTAGCTAATAGACAATTAACTGTCTTTTCTATGTTGCTTATAGCCTATGTAGGTATTTATAGACAACTTTATTGAAAGAAACGGGATGAACATCTACCTGTTGAAAATCGTAATAACCAATAGGCTATGAATTGTAGTGTTTCTTTATTTTGTTTTCACTGTCTTTAAGTTCTAGTCCGGAGAGAGTTAACTGATAGGCTCGGTCCTTTCCCAAAATATTGGATCATCTAATATTATGCTAATTGTCCCTCAGAGCGAGATAGCCCATTGGATGTGAGTCCAATACCATTTCATATTTGAGCCCTGACGTCAGGACGCCTATAAAAGTCAGCAATGCATTTAAAGTCGTCTGCGGGGGTTGATCCCTTTAAAAAAAATCTCTCTCCGTCAAGCCTGGCGTGGAGTTTTTTTTGTATTATTCTCTTCAAGGCACGAATTTGCCAGTGACACCTCACGTGAACCTCCTTCAATTTCGCGCACTAATCCTAAAAGAAGGCATGAAGTGTTAAATGTTAGAAACACACAGAACCGCGTGCAGACAAGGAGAGAGAGGGCGAAAAACGAGAGAGCGACGCACGCGCTGTTCTAGTGCGTCTGTGCAAACACTGCGTTAAAGAGAGAGAGAGAAAAAAGATCCAATTTCAAAAAACCAAAAACGTGCGCAGCACAATTAGGCTAGAAAACCCCTTGTTTTTTCAACATTTTTTTTTTTTAAATAAAATAAATAAAGAAATCAAGCTGGCTCAGTGCGTGTCACCGCACCCCGCTTTGACAGGTGCTGCTCAACCCGTTTGGAGGACTGCTGTCAGCAGCAGCAAAAGGATGGCATCAGAACTGGCAATGAGCAACTCCGACCTGCCCACCAGTCCCCTGGCCATGGAATATGTTAATGACTTCGATCTGATGAAGTTTGAAGTGAAAAAGGAGCCGGTGGAGCCGGATCGCAGCATCAGCCAGTGCAGCCGTCTGATCACCGGGGGATCCTTGTCTTCCACCCCGATGAGCACGCCTTGCAGCTCGGTTCCCCCTTCCCCAAGCTTTTCGGCGCCCAGCCCGGGCTCCGGGAGCGAGCAGAAGGCTCACCTGGAGGATTTTTACTGGATGAGCGGCTACCAACAGCAGCTGAATCCCGAAGCGCTGGGCTTCAGCCCCGAAGACGCGGTAGAGGCGCTGATCAGCAGCAGTCACCAGCTCCAGTCCTTCGATGGCTATGCTAGAGGGCAGCAGTTTGCCGGGTCGGCCGGGGCAGGAGGCGGCATGGCCGGGGAGGAGATGGGCTCAGCAGCCGCTGTGGTATCGGCTGTTATCGCTGCAGCAGCAGCGCAGAACGGAGGTCCCCACCACCACCACCATCATCACCACCACGCCGGGGGACACCACCCCTCTACCGGGGTCCCGTCCAACGCTAGCTCGGCGGGCAGCCACCAACACATGGGACACCTGGACCTGGACGACAGGTTTTCGGACGACCAGCTGGTGACCATGTCAGTACGGGAGCTGAACCGACACCTCCGCGGGGTCAGCAAAGAGGAGGTGATCCGGCTGAAACAGAAGAGGAGAACCCTAAAGAACAGAGGCTATGCCCAGTCATGCCGCTACAAGCGGGTCCAGCAGAGACATGTTCTGGAGGGTGAGAAGACGCAGCTGGTCCAGCAGGTGGACCACCTCAAGGCGGAGATGTCGCGGCTGGCCAGGGAGAGGGACGCATACAAGGACAAGTACGAGAAGCTCATCACCAACGGCTTCAGAGAAAACGGATCCAGCAGTGACAACACCCCCTCATCCCCAGAGTTCTTCATGTGAGTTTCACAGTTTAGAATATAGTCACTTTAAAAAAAAAAAAAAAAAAGGAAAATAAACTGTTGTTAATTTTGTCAGGATCGTAAAGTTTCCGTGCGTAAAGGTGGGGATTGGCAAAGACACAAATTAATATTTTTTAAATTTTCTTTACACATTTTGTGGTGATATTTAATGAGAATGCGGTTAGGTAAATGTTCCGTGTTAAATTAGGTTTGTGGATTACATTGTTAGAAATAGCCTGTATAGATCTTATTCGTTGTGTTTTGCCGTCGTTATTTTGTATTTTAAAAAGGATAAAGAAAATATTTGTGTGCATTTTGTTTCGTGGGGCAACTCCCTCAAAAGTGTCAAGTGATCATTAATAATCTGTGTTTATAAAACTTGCTCAATCGGCCTAAATCTTAAATTTAGGCCTACAGTACATGTAGTCAAATTTAACTGAAAGTTAACTCTTAAATATTTGTTTTGTTTTAATGTCTTTGTAGGCTATAATTTACTCCATTTTCATATAATCTATGTTTTTCATGTTTTGAGCATTCAAACAGTAAGCCTATGGCATAATATAGACGACGTTATAGAGCCTAAATCAACCATGCAGGTCATGTGCGGTATTTTGCTGTCCTTTCAGGAATACTTTTGTTACACTTTCTTGGATGACAACTGCATGTTATGTATTTATATGGACTCATCGCTTTTGGGGGGATTTGGGACCAACCATTGTGAGGGACTTCATCCTCCATCAGTCTCCTCAACCCTCAACTCACCTCTCATCCCCTCCTCACCTCTCGCCGTCCCTTCTGACATTGAGCCTCATTCTCTACACACAAAGCCGCTGACGCATCACCTTTCACTTGCCAGGCTAGGATTATGCCTGGAGAAAGACAGACAGGACATTTGGAATTCTATCTTCTCTTGAACGGAGTGCGGTGTGTTACACGGTCGTGCATATAGCGGTGTGTAGTCCACTATTCATCTGATGGCCTTTTGTAGCCTATTTATGGATTCCTGTGGATTCCTTTATAATTTAAAAAGGCATATTTTAATTCAGTGAATATTCAGTCAATGTGGTTTTTGTTACGCAACAGGTTGCTTTTTATGTTTGAATATTGTTAGATTATTTAGATTAAATGTAGGCATACGTTTGTATAATTTTTGTCCAAATGCACTAAATTATTTTCCTTCTTCTTTTCTTGTCTTTGATACAAGTATCGAAGAAGGAAATGACATAAAGGACAAATGAGATATAGGTTTAAATGCATAATCTTAAACCAGGTAAAGCTTCAGTCTGTCTTTATCAAAAGTGTGATGACGAATCACCATTAAGAGGTGGGAAATCTCTTCATCTGAAATGTGTCATTCACTGAAAAAGGAAGGAATTGCTGGACTGTAATTGCACGCATGTTACCCGAAACCCGGTGGGTCTAAACCGATCGGAAAACTGTTCACTGCTGGGAATTGTTGGAAATGTTTAGGTGATATTCAATAACTTTAATGTTGCTATATAAAATGTAATCATGGTGAACTATGGATATATTCTTAAAAAGATGTCCTGGTGTCTAAGGAAATGACTTAAACATTGTTTAGACAACACAGTGTTCAAACTGGAATATTGAAATTCCTACCATTCATCAATAAATGTTTATGAATGGAAAGTTAAACTGTCATTAATGTTCATTTTTATTAATGCATGTTTAAATTATTGTTATGCTGACTTTATCGCCGGTTTTACTTGCCTAATAGGCTACACTTGTGGATAAGGCTAAATTAGTCCTAATTCTTGGTAAAAAAAAATTAAGTTCATAAAAGCATTCGGGAATTGCCTATACGCCTATAATTTATGTGGTTTAGTATTATACCTTTCGTGTAAGCTCAATACACTTTTGCCTCCTGCTGTGCTGTAGGCTATAGACACATCTTAGGAGGACAACATAGACCTAAAGCAACAAAAAAAAATGTTTTCTTGCTTATAAAAGCATACAGTGACGTTATGTTGTTTTGAAGACGCTGTAATAACGTGTCGTATTTAGCTCTTCCGCTGTCTTGTACAGAAATAAGATTTATTTCACCTGTTGCTTAATTGCTTAAAGAGAATTACAACAGTCCAAACTAAATATTCCAGTTTATTTAGACATTAGGCCTAGGCTACATATGCGGATTGTTTTATACACACTTCACATGACGCCGGGCACAGGACCCCAGTCCCATTTTGTTCATAATTAATTTAAGAGCTAACGTTTGCTCTTTGCTCCGTAGCAGTCAAAAAACTCGACCCTGAACCCTTTAACTCAAAAAGTTAAATTGTAAATATGGCATGGAGATATAGCCTAGTATTTAGTTCAATAAAAACGGTCCCTATATTTACCATAAGGTCAATTGAAGGGGAATCAGGCTACTTGATGCGCAGAGGGTAGCCTGGAACGAAGTTCAACATGTCATATTTTTACCCGAAATAATTGTAAACGAATAGGCTACACATTGCTCACTGTTTGCTTATGGTGGAACATGGGCTATTAGTCCAGTGTAAAAAAAATGTAAATTTTTGGAGTCGGAAGATTTTTAACGCAGGGAAAGTCAGATCGTGAACCTCTAAATGGTTGTTCCATTTCATTGTCATTCTTGTCAAATTTCTTCGTTCGATTTTGAAATCTGAAATAGGCTAATCAAATGAGTAGACGAAAGAAATATATATTTCGTTATGACTTTGACAATGTTACAACTACGCGGGACAGTTTTCTAAATGGAAGAATCCAGCATGTGGTGCATGTCTTTGTGTGCTGTGTCTGTTTCGTCCCTTTTTACCCGCAGTGCTTGATTCTTTTTACTATCCCATTCTTCTGCATAATAATAGATCATAACATTATCTTTTTGCTAATGTTGTTAAGTTCTGGTTTGCATAATCATATGTACAGTTCTGACTGGTATGAAGGCGAGGTTATAACAGAACACGCGAGCCTTAAAAGGAAGGCAAGGCTATGCATTCCTCAGAAGCATACCTAATACCTATGGGGACATTGAATGATTTTGTTATTGGCTATCACTTTTTATTTCATCATTACTTCTTAATCTGTAGACATTCTAGTTTGGAAAGAGTGAGAGGCATAGATGGAATGCATTTCCACATGAGATCACCTACGTAATGCACCTGCTTTTTGAGCTGTGCTCGTTTGCCTGTGTGCATGCAAGGTTATGTGTGAGGGTGCTAAAGAGAGTGAGCTTTTTTTAAGCATGCATGAGCTTGAAACACTTTGGAATAGATATTCAAAAAGCAAATTCATTCCATTTAAGCAGATAACAGTTAACTCATGGGTTCCCTTTACATCCTGGGTTAGCAGCATGGCTGAGATAAGTGTGTGTGTGTGTGTGTGTGTGTGTGTGGAATTCAGAACAATCAAACTGATACTGCATCGTAGCTCACTGTCTCTGTCTGTTTGTCCTCTAACTTTGATACCTCCCCCATCTCTCTCTAGTTTTGATAACTCTGCAACTTTAAGGGAAGATGGCCGCAGCCTGTTCCCCACCCCCAGGTGCTGCTCATACACAGAGCACAGAGAGGTGCAGGCTGGGATATCATGGTCCTCCCCTGGCCGGAACGGACTATTTCCCCTTTGACTGAGGGAGAGAGAGAGAGAGGGATAGAGAGAGATTGAGAGAGAGGGGGGGGGGGGGGGGGGCAGAGAGGGAGGGGAGGGGGAGAGAGAGAGAGGCCTTATGCTTCTTTAAGATGATAAACGATGGGAGAAACGTCCAGGCAGAGGGGAGAGGGCCTTTTAGTGGTCCTGTGCCATTAATTTATAGCCCTGCCTTCTGATTAAGTCAATACAGTGTGCTATTTAATTACATTTGTGTTCTAACCTGGAACTGGAGACACCATACTTATTTCAAGGCACCTCTTTACTCCTACAAGTAGATAGAATTAGTGGGGTTTGCTGTGTGATGGAGCTCTGGCTCTGGCACAAGGTCCAGGAAATTAGCTTGAGTCTATATACCATACTTGTGTTAATAATCATATGAAATCATACATTCAAACATTTGGTGTGGAATGTCAGTGTGATGCTTTTTTCAGTAGAACTATGTTAATCATGAACAAGTTTTCATCCTATTTTGGTGAACTTCATATTTTAAACCATATTTATTTTTCTAAATTTCTACACATTACGGTGTTCTTACTCATTACATTTCTGTAATTTGGCCATGGGAATAAGGCAGGTTGTGTATTGGTGCAAACTTGGCGCTAAGCCCCTATTGCAGAGTCTGTTTTGTTTGTCCACTGAAGTGTGTGTGTGTGTGTGTGTGTGTGTGTGTGTGTGTGTGTGTGTGTGTGTGTGTGTGTGTGTGTGTGTGTGTGTGTGTGTGTGTGTGTGTGTGTGTGTGTGTGTGTCTTTCCTGCTTGTATGTGCATGTGTGTGTGTCTTTGCTGCTTGTATGTGTGTGTGTGTGTGTGGGAGCCAGAACCACTATGAGGTAGGATGCTGTGTTACCAGATCACTTCCTGTGTAAGAGCAGCCAGGGCAGAACAGAACAGAGAGGACACAACACTACTTCCTCTTTACACCTGTGTTACCAGATCACTTCCTGTGTAAGAGCAGCCCGGGCAGAACAGAACAGAGAGGACACAACACTACTTCCTCTTTACACCTGTGTTACCAGATCACGTACTGTGTTAGAGCAGCCAAGGCAGAACAGAACAGAGAGGACACAACACTACTTCCTCTTTACACCTGTGTTACCAGATCACGTACTGTGTTAGAGCAGCCAGGGCAGAACAGAACAGAGAGGACACAACATGATTCTTTACACCTGTGTTACCAGATCACTTCCTGTGTTAGAGCAGCCAAGGCAGAACAGAACAGAGAGGACACAACATGATTCTTTACACCTGTGTTACCAGATCACTTCCTGTGTTAGAGCAGCCAGGCAGAACAGAACAGAGTACTAGGACACTAGTACCTCTTTACACCTCAGCATCACAACAGATGTACCACACACACACACACACACACACACACACACACACACACACACACACACACACACACACACACACACACACACACACAGATATTATATTAGGATTAATTGAATCAGCATGAAGTGTAATTCCGTTCTCTGTCCCAGCATATTGACTGGTGTGCTGTGATCATTTCTACTATGTCCAATGATCAGGTTATTACAGCTAATGCAGTTGTCTCCTGTCACAATATTGGACTTTCTCTCTGAGGTCAACAATGGGAAATCACTTTGAAATGCATTCTTATTGACATTTCAATCAACATGATGTACTTCACTTTAATGCCTTTATTAAAGGCACAATGGCTTGTGGTGTGCATTGTGTGTTTCAAGTTGTATTAGTCGTATGAACTGTTGAATGCACTGGATACACATGGTACACACCAACGACAGCAACAACAATAAGAGATAAGAGAAGATCAGCATATGAACATAAAGGAAATGGCTCAGTAGAATAGAATACACATTTTAGGATCAGTATGATACAGGAAGTGTGTGTGTGTTCTTGTGTGCACGTGCGTGTGTGTGTGACTAAGTGGATGTGCTAGGAAGTCAATGTCCAGCATTGCGTCTTTGATTTGACCTTGCGGTGAGAGAGTCTATCAAAGCATCCATTCCTCCAATCTGTCTGTCTATTGAGTGTTCAGTGTGGACAATCTATATGAGCAGATTACTTTCTCCCTTTGTTATAATGCATTTTATTCAATATATGCATTTTTAGGAAGAAATCTGAGATCATCCAAACGCCCTCAAATCCTCTGCTTGCATATTATATCCATCCAAGAACGATCTTTTGGTATTTGTTTCATAAGTACATTGTTGTCAAAGTCCCAAAATGTTTTGATTGTCAGCAATCAATTTTTCAAGAAATGTAACTTTCAAAATACAGAAATCATCCCCGTATGCTGCGTTTTACGTCATGTGATGCTGCGTTTTACGTAATATGATGCTGCGTTTTACGTCATATGATGCTACTAAATGCATCATACGGGGATGATTTCTGTATTTTGGGACTATGTCAACAATGGACTAATGAAACAAATACCAACAAATAGTTTTTGGGTGGAGTTTTCTTTTAAGAAACTCAGCAACAGAGCAAAGGTTATAACCACCTCCTCATCTAGTCAAATGTTTCTGTAGTTGTTTCTGTATGCAGTATGAAAGCTGCTTTTGTTTAAATCAATTATGCTATTATTAATATTAATTAATAGGACCCCCCCCCCCCCCCCCCCCCCACACACACACACACACACACACACACACACACACAAACACATACACCCAGACTTGCCCTTACAACGGCACTACAAAGGGTTAAACACCTATAGTATTCACATTCAAAAGAGGAAACAATTTCAATCTCTTCCACTCACTCCCCATCTGCATCTCTCTGTGTTGCGATAAACATTTACATTTAAAGTGATTTAAATCAACAGCGTTTATGTACCTCTGTACTGCGTCCATCACTCTGCCCTAGGAATGCAGGAGTCTCTCTCTCTCTCTCTCTCTCTCTCTCTCTCTCTCTCTCTCTCTCTCTCTCCGATGGCTGAGTTATGTGTCATTTATTTGAAAAGCTAATAATTTAGCATTTCCCCCCTCCTGTCACGGTGCGGGCTGCAAGGTGAGGGAGCTGTATATTTACAGGGTCATATTGCCTTCTCTCTGCCGACTGGCTTGGTGAGACTGAGCTCCTGGACAGCCACAGATATGTCTGGGTGTTTGTGAATGTTTGATACTGTGTCGGGTTGTATAACATCTGTCTAAACCCAAATCACCCATACATGTGATACATACACGTTTGTTGTGAAATATGAATTTCCAATATAATTTAGCAATATGTGCTCTACAATCCATCTCAAGCAGTCCTGTACACTCTTAGAAAAAAAGGGTTCTAAAGCTGTCCCCATAGGAGAACCCTTTTTGGTTCCAGAGAGAACCCTTTTTGGTTTTAGGTAGAACCCTATGTTGAAATGGTTCTACATGGAACTGAACAGGGTTTTACCTGGAACCAAAACTAGTTCTTCAAAGGGTTCTCCTATGGGAACAGCCAAATAACCCTTTTAGGTTGTTTTTTTCTAAGAGTGTGCTGTGCTCATCTTTTCACTCACATTTGAATCTGCTGGAGAACCCCTCCTGATCAGAATATATAATTAACTAAAGGGCAATAGATGAATACTAATTATGATAGAATTCTAATTTAGCAGCACAGTCTTCTGAAACACAGCTAAACATTCCTTCAGAGTGTTGAGTTGCAGGTCAGAAAGCCTGCTGTGTGTGCGTGTGCGTTCGTGCGTGTGTGTGTGTGCGTGTGTGTGCGTGCGTGCGTGCATGCGTGTGGAGTTGGAGCTTAGCCCGACCCCTGTGTGTTTTACCTGCAGCTCATTGAAGCTGTGAGGTGATTTACCCTTCTACTGCAGTCAGACACGGATTTAAATCAACCACGTTTATGTACCTCTCTGCCCCAGGAATGCAGGAGTCACAGTCTCTCTCTCTTCTCTCTTCTTATCTCTTCTCTCCTCTCTTCTCTCCTCTCCCCCTCTTCCTCTGTCTTCTCTCCCTCTTCCTCTCTCTCTCCTCTCATCTCCTCTTCTCTCTCTCTCTCTCTCTCTCTCTCTCTGTCTGTCTGTCTGTCTCTCTCAATTCAATTCAATTTGATTTATTGGCATGACGTAACAATGTACATTTTGCCAAAGCTTACTTTGGATATTTACTATTTACTATATTTAATATGAAAATAATAAGTATCAAAATTGTCGACGGGACAACAGTAACAACAATAACCAAGGGTCAAAATAGCCATACATTGAACAATAACAATAGTGGAGGACATGTGCAGGTTGGTTGGTCTGTCAGACACTGTCCATCAACTTATGGCAGGCAGCAATATAGCGCGCTGCCAACCCACAGCTCTCTGCGTCCTCCCCTAACAGGACGGGTAGCCTACAGTCATCAGAGAGGTCTTTGAAATGTTTTATATTTTTCACATTTTGTCAGGAAATGCAGCTCCGTCTCAGGTTCTGCTGTTGTGCAGTGGCTGCACAGTCTCTCTCTCTCTCTCTCTCTCTCTCTCTCTCTCTCTCTCGCTCTCTAGTTTTCTCTCTCTCTCTCTCTCTCTCTCTCTCTCTCTCTCTCTCTCTCTCTCTCTAGTTTTCTCTCTCTCTCTCTCCTCTCTCTCTCTAGTTCTCTCTCTCTCTTTTCTCGCTCTCTCTTTTCTCTCTCTCACTCACCAGTCTAACAGACATTGATCTCCAGCCAGACAAGGTGACCCAAAGTGTTGTTCAGCTCTTCCGCTGTCTCTCTCCTCTCTCATTTTATCTGTACATGGGAAAGACCCTGACCTCACACACTGGTGCCATGCCCTAGCATTCTCTCTGTGTCCCACACTGATGGGTGTGCATGCACCTGTTTGTACGCATGTTGCTTTCGATTATATCTGCCGTCTTATTTATCTGCACAATGTCTGCAAATTAATATCAATTTCTACGGCTCCTGGTCAACTTCACACTCAGTAGCACACATTACAGTGCACATAACAGGACTCAGTAGGCTACTGCACCTTCAATCTCTACAGCAAGTGGTGAAGCGTGTGTGTCATTACCCTCCTGCTTTCTCTCAGAGTGGTGTGTGGTAGTGGTAACTCCTGGCTAAGCAGTACATGGTCCATATGGTCTCAGTGTTAATGACATGACTGGAAAAATGAATGGCTGTCATTGTTGCTTAAATATGTATAAAGAGGCTTTAATGTGCTCTTTCTCTTTCTCTTTCATTCACCTCCCTCCATGCTACACTCCTAGAAAAAAAGGGTTCCAAAAGGGTTCTTCGGCTGTCCTCATAGGGGAACCCTTTTGGGTTCCAGGTGGAACCCTTTTTGGTTTCAGGTAGAACCCTCTGTGAAAAGGGTTCTTCCTGGAACCAAAAAGGGTTCTTTAAAGGGTTATCTTATGGGGACAGATTAATAACCCTTTCAGGTACTAGATAGTACCTTTTTTCCTAAGATTGTACAGAAGCTTAGCGTATTTTTTAGTGAAACTATTTTCTGCCTTTTTTTAACTATGTTTTAATCCTTGCCTTTATTATCTCTATCCTCAGGACGTCCAGAAAGTTCCTCCATCTGTGATAGTGACCCCTGAACCCTGCCCCCTGACCCTTGACCTGGAGTCTGAGGTAACATCTGCCATCTTGTCCCTTCTCCTCAGCTCACTGATCACCTGGTTCATAACACACACATTACTTTTTTTAAGCTAGCTATATTATTGCTTTTGAACAATTCTGGAAAAGATGAAAAGTATACACATTCACAACAAAATCTTTATTGAGTTTAATATAATAGTTATTCATATAATTGTATCTTATTGTTTGATTATTATTGTTATTTCCAATACTTATTAAACAAATATTTAGCATTTTATGAAGCACAATTGTACAATTATACTGAAGGATATACATATTAACAGTATTTACAATTTTGATTATCATCTTTGAATGGTCTTTAAAACATATTTATCAAATAACTGTCAGTGTGTCTTGTAAAATGGGTTCACTGTTTTACTAAATCATTTTCACATTTCAATAGGGCTTGACTTTGCAGATTTAATTTGAGAAATGTTATAATAATTGTTCACAGTCTTCAGAGTGATAAAAACACACCTCCTTACCTTTTCTGTGTTGATTTTGTTTAGATTTTGGACAATATTACCACAGTATGTAACCCTCTGAATGTGTCTCTATACAGTGAGGCAGTCCAGACGATATGTTGGCCTCTGTTTTCTATACCTCTGGTGAAGCTGTGTGTTGATCGTCTGACAGTTCTGGTTGTGAAGCCAGGCAGCGGTAGATGTACAGGCTCCATACGGATTAGAGTTAAGTGCTAATGATTTTAATGGTCGGCGCGACCAGAGGACAGACATGCAACTAGCTCAGGAGTACGCCTTTCTTGTTGGGACTTCTTTCCCCTTCTATACCAGGGATCATCATCTGGCGGCTCGCATCAATTTGCAGAGTACAAATGATTTAGAATTATGTTCTGGCCTCCCGACCATCCACTCAAGAAAATATCTGCTCGCGGCTGAATCTAGTTGATGTTCCCTGCTCTTTATGTTGTGATAATTACAATACAAATCTCCCAACAAAGTCCTCCGTTTTCTGTATGCAGAAATCTGAGCACAGTGACTGTACATAAGGTATCTTTTGAGGATTGTTACAGCATATATTTGACAGGCTCGTGTCTCTGTGGCTTGTGTCTGTGACGGAATGCAATTTTCCGTCTGGTGTCCGACAGCACAGGCTGATTGACAGGTGGGGAGTGACATGCCCTCTCTGCTCCCTAGTGGTCATTGGATAGGGTCACAACCTTTCACCTCTCAGCTGACCCTTGACCCTGGGACTCTGTCTCCTGTCTCCATGGGGACAGACTTCACTTCTCACACTGACAGACAGAGGGACGGGTGGGAGTATGGGAGGAGATTGAGGGAGAGAGAGAGGGATGGGAGGAACCTCTCTATCGGGGCAGACAGACAGCCAGGCAGTGAAGGATGGCGTGCGGAAGGAGGAAGGGAGAGGAGGAGGGAAGAAAAAGAGTTAGGGATGGAGGGATCTGGCAGTGGGTGCAGCCAGACAGGCAGGCAGACAGGGAGAGCGGAGGCAGGCAGTGACCTTACTGTTGTCCCAGTAGGATCGAAGGGCTTATTTAAAGGCCTGGTCAATGTGGAGTATCACCCTCACATATCACTGTGTCTGAGATAACAGCCTCACAGCCTGACGACTCATCACCACTGTAATATAACGCTCACATACACACTCAGACACAGTGTGTGTGTCCACTTCGTGGAACAACTCTCCGAAAAGCCCCGGAAATTTTGAACAAAGACAGCATCAATATCAGCGTCACAGTTGCTCTGTGTGTTTGTTAAGTATATACTCTAAGGAATCGTGTGGCAGCGACAGGGTTAACGCCGATCAGTGCAATATAAGACAGCGGTGTGTGTGTGTGTGGCTGCGACATTAGGACACCTGCATACTTCAGCATTTTCTGCCTGTCAGGAGTTCTGAGGTCACTGGTTGGGGGAGAGGGGAGGTGGGGGTTGGAGGAAGGGGGAGGGAGAGAGGGGTGTGTTTTAGAAGCAGGCTCAAGCTATAGAGCACGTTACAGGGTGTGAGTGTGTGCGTGCGTGTGTGTGTGTGGTGCCTCCCAGGCTGCCAGCAGGTCAGGTTATTATTGAAGGACACAGACACAGCAACATCACGGTGTGTGTATGTGGGGAGGTACTGTATGTGGGTGAGTATATGTATTTTTCTTCATTAATACAGTATTTGTCTTTGTCTCCTTGTACAGAAAAATCCTTGTGTGTGTGTGTGTATATATATATATATATATATATATATATATATAGGTACTGGTATATAGGTCCAATGCTGTATGTCTCTCCTCCCATGTTTCTAGTTGTGTGAGTACAGAGCCCAAATTTAGTCTGTTTTATTCAGATCTATTTTAATGAGTCTTTGGTGGAGACTTCGGTAGAGTGTGTGGGGCACGTGTGTGTTTGCGAGAGGGAAGTGAGGGGAGGGGGGAGGGGGGGGCAGGCAGAGACACTGTCCTCAGGTAGGGAATGTCTGTTCACAGCATGATTGAGAGAGATGCAGTGATTAGTTGTGAGTTGGTTCAGGGGAAATACATTACACTATCATAGTTCTTAGCCTTAGGGTCTTCCTGTAGCCCACAGCGTTCCCTCATCTCCTCCCTCTCTCCTCTTTTCTTCTATGTCCTCTCCACACACACACACACACACACACACACACACACACACACACACACACACACACACACACACACACACACACACACACACACACACACACACACACACACACAAACACAGCCACATTTCTCCTTCCTCTTGTCTTCCCTCTCCTCTCCTCTCTTCCCTGCAGTGTCTCCCCAGCACTAGCTCGTTAGCTTTGCACCCCGTGTCTAATTAAACTCCAGCAGCCCTTGTGTTAGCGCTGATGCTATAGAGTTGTTAACATGGCACAATACCAACACTCCTCAGGATATATCTCAATACACAGTCCTACAGGAAGAATCCATCTAGCTGCAATACACACCCTGGCCCCGATACTAATGTTTATTAAAAACCCAACTAGCTACCGTTTGAACAGCCACACAATGCAGCACTCTACATCTAAATAGAGATTTGCCTCAGTATAATGGAGCATGGATCCCTGTACTGGGACATCCTAGCTGTACTGGATATGTGCTTGCGTGTGTGCAAATTCCTGCATGGACTAAATCTTTCACCTTGGCATATAGTGCATCCATAACATTGTGTGTTTATGTGTGTGACTCCTGTCCCTCCTTATATAAATGTACCTACTAGTCCCAGTGCATCCATAACCAGATGCAGCCGTCCATCCCCTCTCTCTAACACCCTTTTATTTCCCTCTCGCAGGGCACACACACACACACACACACACACACACACACACACACACACACACACACACACACACTGAGAACATATTGCCTAGGCCTGGCTGGAACAGGAGGCTTCTCCTGCTTGTTATCTTGATAAATAACCAGGCTGCAGGGAAACTGCTGAATTCTAGCTTTCTCCCTCTATATCCTCAGGATGACATTCATTTGAAGTGCTGCGAGGGAACTAACTAACACAGAGATAAATAAGGAGACGCCAGTGCTAAACACACTGCTGTTCCCATATTTACACTGAGTGTACAAAACGATAGGAACACCTTCCTAATATTAGGAACAGCCTCAATTCATCGGGGCATGGACTCTACAAGGTGTTGAAAGCCTTCCACAGGGATGCTGGCCCATGTTGACTCCAATGCTCCCCACAGTTGTGTCAATTTGACTGGTTGTCCTTTGGGTGGTGGACCATTCCTGATACACACGGGAAACTGTTGTGTGTGAAAAAAACAGCAGCATTGCAGTTCTTGACACACACAAAAGTGTCATGGTGCGTATATCCAAGGAAGCACATATGCCTCAATGCAGTCATATTTGTGGCTAATTGGGGGTGTGACTTTCAGTTAGTTATTTTTGGCCACCCCATTCCACGGTCTGTCTCTCTCTCTGTCCCCCCCCCAGGATGGAGCATCCTGCTATAAGACACCCCATTATTTTAACAATGTATGGTGTGGTGCATAAAAAGGTCACTCCCTGATATCTAGCTCCATGTAACAACAAGATGTATGGACTAAACCCTGCAGACTCTTCTGTCACAGTCCCAGTGTTTTACAGTGAGGTAGAAAGAGGGATTCATATACCCACTGGAGTTGGTACATCACACTGTGTGTTAAGGCTTCCAGACTAAAAGGCTTTGACAAGTTCTGGGTTAACAGTACTGTTGTCATCTGTTTGTGTGTGTTTGGTTCCCCTATAAAGCAGTGTTTTAATTGTATTAACTGTATTTATCACATGCTGTCATGACATGGTCATGTGATCACATGAACCACTGCCAGCAATTAAGCCCTATAAATCACTCATTCACAGAAAGAGGTAGAACATAGGAGAGAGAGAGAGAAAGAGAGAGGGAGGGAGAGGGCAATGGGTGGGTAAGGGAGAGAACAGCAAATAATAGACGTTTGCATTTTTTTTCTATAGTAAGTCATTTCGTTATTCTATTGTATATTAATGTGCTTCCGCTATGTGTTCATGCTAAATTAATTATAGCGAGAAAGAGACAGACAGAGAGAGAGAGAGAGAGAGATGTGAGTGAGAGTGAGCCAGCCGCAGAGGCTATATATCAGCTGTGTGGTCTACATCTCTCTCTCTCTTTCCTGCTAGACTGACTTATCACTGACGTATCCCCCTCTCCCCTTCTCAGCACATGCTAGCTAGACTGATGGATTCCTCCCTGTACACAGTAGAGTAGACCTACAGACTGACGGATGGCTCTCAACTGATGGCTCTCTTCTCTGCTGCAAGCATCCACAATTTTACAGCTCCTGTACATTACCATATAAGATAGTCTATCTCTAAATAGTCTCTTTAATTTGGACTATTCTCACTTGGCCCTGATTTATCATGGTAAAAGTGGTTCCAGTTGTAATCAGTGAATTGATGTACTGAAGCTACTACTCAGTGCCTGCAGGGCACGCTGGCTGGACCAGGGCTGACCTCTGCATTGCCTGTATCAGTTTCTTCAAACCTGGAGGCAGGGTACATACAGAGATTCAGCCTGGTCACTGGCTTTTAAATGGCTGATTAAACTTTCATGACAGGAAAAGGACAGCTTCTGGTGATGGAAGAGGAGAGTAGAGAACACACATTCACACTCCTAATAGACTACCGCAAATCCTTTAATGCATGCTCCGATTGAGCCTGTTTAACACACACACACACACACACAGTGTTTAACAACCAGGTATTCAAGGGATAAGAGAGTTTTAATGATTGGGGAAGTGATTCCCAGCAGATCTGCTCTCTCTGTTTCCCAGTCCTCCCCTCTGTCGATGTCTCAGATAATGATGTCAATGAGAACGGATGCAGTGAGAGAAGGAGGGAGGAGAGGAGGAGAAACATGCTGCTAATCGCTAGGCCACAGAGGAATCTCTGAGAGAGAGAGAGAGAGAGAGAGGCAACGTACTCATGCTCAGAGTACTGGGTAGGCTACATTAACTAAGTGTTCCAGTTGTCACAGACACTTAGGGGTTAAACATCCCTTTCCCTCTCTGCTCCACTCTCACTGTTCTATTAGTGGCCATTTTGGAAGTGTGCTCAAATCTTACTTAAACAGGGCAATGTGCCCTCCTCACTTTGCCTACCCCTCTCTCTCTCCTTTCTCCCCTGCTCCCTCCCCCACTCAATGCTCCTGTGCTCTACTGCTCTGGGTCAAGGTTGACACACATACGGTACAGAGGGAGGGAGGAGAGGGAAGAGAGGAGGAGGCACGCAGGAGGTGGAGCAAGAGAGAGGTGTGCATGAGGGATCTCTCTTTATCTGCATCTCCCTGCCTCCCTCACTATATTTATTTATTTCTCATATGCAAACACACACGGGTCTATTTTAGAACAGGAAAGTGAGACACTTCCAGCAGGAGTGAACACCACCTGCTCACAACAACACTTTATTTACACTAAAAACTCAAATTCTGAGAAATACTTGTTTACATTACATTTACATTCATATACAGTATATTATTTTCTGTCCTTCACATTGGCTTGTACTGTACGTTCTCCGTGAGTTCCATTCCCCCAGTGATCTCCAGTGATTGGCTGTTAGATTTAGGGGTGTTGACCTGCTGTCAGGGTTAGATTGGACCAATCAGAGTCATGATAGCAGACAGACAGAAGAACACCTGCTAGACAACACCATGTCCCCTATTCCACCTGTACTCAGCTCGATACAGGGCCACACAGCTTGCTGAGCAGAGGTTGTGTGTGTGTGTGTGTGTGTGTGTGTGTGTTCTGCAGCTGAGGGAGTCTGTAGAAGAGGTTTAGTTTGCAGTATCACAGAACGATTGCCTGACTGCGGGGGGGGGGGGTATTTGATGCAGTTTTTGTTGCTTTGTTTTACGGTGTAGTTGTATGACTAGTGAATACCTGGGACTGATAACACTGGACTGGTATTAGGGTTACAGCATATGGGGCTCCCATCTGAAGACAGACACACACTCACACGCTATCGAAAGCACACACGCGCGTGCACTAACGAGCGCGCACTAACTAACTAACTAACTAACGCACGCACTAACTAACGAACGCACGCACGCATGCACACACACACACTAACGAACGCACACACACATGCACGCACAAACTAACGAACACACACACACACACACACACACACGCACTAACGAACGCACACACACAAATTCCTGCTGTGAAGAGCGGAGCCTGAGAGGTCAAGTCCACATTCCATGCCTTCAGTCCCAGAGGGGTCACATGGGTCATGAGGCGGTCACTATGGAGTCAGAGGGGAGGTCATAAGTCAGGTTAATAAGAATAAAAAGGGAAAGTCTATGTTTCTTTCATGTAAAGCCTTTGGCCATGTCCAAAGACCCATACTTTCTAAATAGTCTGCTTTTTGGGTATGTGAAAAAAGACATGTAAAATGTAGAAAATGTAGAATGCTTTAAATGCCAGGATGTCATACTCATTTCAGCTTTTCATCAAGTAGAAGTCGCTGCACATTATTGAGGAAGAGAATTGTCTTTTCACACTCGTGTTTGACAACAGCTGATAATCAGGGGATGCGCTTTACATAAATGAACATATGCATATTGTGCATTAGATGACCCCTTGGATGAGTAGTATGTTGATATTTGTTTCTTACTGCATACGTTTTTACTAAACAGTACATTGTAAATACTTTGCAGTGCTATTAATACACAGTATGTTGTTTTAGTAAGTAGTGGGCAAGACAGATTTCGGACACAGTCTCTGTCTAAGCAGGGGTTATTGCCAGTGAGGGTTGTGAAGAAGGATCATTTTATTGCATGTCAGCAGAGTTGAGGTTTGCAACAAATAAATGGTATTGTTATTCTGCGGCTAGCTTCAGCATCAACATGTAATAAAGCAGGGTCTTTTCTTTTCTCTCCAAGGCTCCTCTCCTCTACCAGGCGTGGATAATTACATGTTCTTTTTCATTTAAGTTCAATTAGAGCTGTTTTCCAGAATGTCTTCGTTTTAACTTTATATTTTTCCATCATCAAAGTGAAATCTAAAAAGGGCGATCATTGCAATTTAATTACGACAAATCCCTTTGTGAATTTCCTCTAGTGTTTGTTTACAAGTGTATTTGCCTGCTTCTGCAGTTTTTGTGAGGGCTTGTGTGTGTATTGCTGGTGTGCATCTCTGTGTGTATGTGTCTGTGTGTTTTAATGGCTACAGTATGCACTTGTGTGAGTGTTGTGTGTGTGTGTATCAATCGCACTGGGCTTTATGTAAATAGATAAGATGGTGTTTTATTCCCAATCAGAGGAATCTCCTGTCGCGTCCCAGTCTCTACATAATAACCTCCAGCATCGCTCTGTACCCCCGACACACACGCACACACACACACACACACACACAGCATTTTGCAGACACGGCACATTTCCTCTCTCAGGGGGGAAAGGCTTTGATAAATGAAAATAAATACTTTTCTTCACATAAAGAGCTAACAGGGAAAGGAAGGAGGGTAGAGAAAGGGGGAAGTGGTAATGAGAGGGAATAGGGTAAAATACAGTGAGGAGGAGGGGTAAAAGGGGTAATGAGAGGGAATAGGGTAAAAGACAGTGAGGAAGAGGGGTAAAAGGGGTAATGAGGGGGAGTTGGGTAAAAGACAGTGAGGAAGAGGGGTAAAAGGGGTAATGAGGGGGAGTAGGGTAAAAGACAGTGAGGAAGAGGGGTAAAAGGGGTAATGAGGGGGGACATGGTAAAAGACAGTGAGGAAGAGGGGTAAAAGGGGTAATGAGGGGGGACATGGTAAAAGACAGTGAGGAAGAGGGGTAAAAGGGGTAATGAGGGGGGACATGGTAAAAGACAGTGAGGAAGAGGGGTAAAAGGGGTAATGAGGGGGGACATGGTAAAAGACAGTGAGGAAGAGGGGTAAAAGGGGTAATGAGGGGGGACATGGTAAAAGACAGTGAGGAAGAGGGGTAAAAGGGGTAATGAGGGGGGACATGGTAAAAGACAGTGAGGAAGAGGGGTAAAAGGGGTAATGAGAGGGAATAGGGTAAAAGACAGTGAGGAAGAGGGATAAAAGGGGTAATGAGTGGGAATAGGGTAAAAGACAGTGAGGAAGAGGGGTAAAAGGGGTAATGAGGGGGAGTAGGGTAAAAGACAGTGAGGAAGAGGGGTAAAAGGGGTAATGAGGGGGGACATGGTAAAAGACAGTGAGGAAGAGGGGTAAAAGGGGTAATGAGGGGGGACATGGTAAAAGACAGTGAGGATAGGGGTAAAAGGGGTAATGAGAGGGAATAGGGTAAAATACAGTGAGGAGGAGGGGTAAAAGGAGTAATGAGGGGGGACATGGTAAAAGACAGTGAGGAAGAGGGGTAAAAGGGGTAATGAGGGGGGACATGGTAAAAGACAGTGAGGAAGAGGGGTAAAAGGGGTAATGAGGGGGGACATGGTAAAAGACAGTGAGGAAGAGGGGTAAAAGGGGTAATGAGGGGGGACATGGTAAAAGACAGTGAGGAAGAGGGGTAAAAGGGGTAATGAGGGGGGACATGGTAAAAGACAGTGAGGAAGAGGGGTAAAAGGGGTAATGAGGGGGGACATGGTAAAAGACAGTGAGGAAGAGGGGTAAAAGGGGTAATGAGGGGGGACATGGTAAAAGACCGTGAGGAAGAGGGGTAAAAGGGGTAATGAGGGGGGACATGGTAAAAGACAGTGAGGAAGAGGGGTAAAAGGGGTAATGAGGGGGGACATGGTAAAAGACAGTGAGGAAGAGGGGTAAAAGGGGTAATGAGTGGGAATAGGGTAAAAGACAGTGAGGAAGAGGGGTAAAAGGGGTAATGAGGGGGAGTAGGGTAAAAGACAGTGAGGAAGAGGGGTAAAAGGGGTAATGAGGGGGGACATGGTAAAAGACAGTGAGGATAGGGGTAAAAGGGGTAATGAGAGGGAATAGGGTAAAATACAGTGAGGAGGAGGGGTAAAAGGAGTAATGAGGGGGGACATGGTAAAAGACAGTGAGGAAGAGGGGTAAAAGGGGTAATGAGGGGGGACATGGTAAAAGACAGTGAGGAAGAGGGGTAAAAGGGGTAATTAGGGGGGACATGGTAAAAGACAGTGAGGAAGAGGGGTAAAAGGGGTAATGAGGGGGGACATGGTAAAAGACAGTGAGGAAGAGGGGTAAAAGGGGTAATGAGGGGGGACATGGTAAAAGACAGTGAGGAAGAGGGGTAAAAGGGGTAATGAGGGGGGACATGGTAAAAGACAGTGAGGAAGAGGGGTAAAAGGGGTAATGAGGGGGGACATGGTAAAAGACAGTGAGGAAGAGGGGTAAAAGGGGTAATGAGGGGGGACATGGTAAAAGACAGTGAGGAAGAGGGGTAAAAGGGGTAATGAGGGGGGACATGGTAAAAGACAGTGAGGAAGAGGGGTAAAAGGGGTAATGAGGGGGGACATGGTAAAAGACAGTGAGGAAGAGGGGTAAAAGGGGTAATGAGAGGGAATAGGGTAAAAGACAGTGAGGAAGAGGGGTAAAAGGGGTAATGAGTGGGAATAGGGTAAAAGACAGTGAGGAAGAGGGGTAAAAGGGGTAATGAGGGGGAGTAGGGTAAAAGACAGTGAGGAAGAGGGGTAAAAGGGGTAATGAGGGGGGACATGGTAAAAGACAGTGAGGAAGAGGGGTAAAAGGGGTAATGAGGGGGGACATGGTAAAAGACAGTGAGGAAGAGGGGTAAAAGGGGTAATGAGGGGGGACATGGTAAAAGACAGTGAGGAAGAGGGGTAAAAGGGGTAATGAGGGGGGACATGGTAAAAGACAGTGAGGAAGAGGGGTAAAAGGGGTAATGAGGGGGGACATGGTAAAAGACAGTGAGGAAGAGGGGTAAAAGGGGTAATGAGGGGGGACATGGTAAAAGACAGTGAGGAAGAGGGGTAAAAGGGGTAATGAGGGGGGACATGGTAAAAGACAGTGAGGAAGAGGGGTAAAAGGGGTAATGAGGGGGGACATGGTAAAAAACAGTGAGGAAGAGGGGTAAAAGGGGTAATGAGGGGGGACATGGTAAAAGACAGTGAGGAAGAGGGGTAAAAGGGGTAATGAGGGGGGACATGGTAAAAGACAGTGAGGAAGAGGGGTAAAAGGGGTAATGAGGGGGGACATGGTAAAAGACAGTGAGGAAGAGGGGTAAAAGGGGTAATGAGGGAGGATAGGGTAAAAGAGAGTGAGGAGGAGGGGTAAAAGGGGTAATGAGGGTCTCTGTTCAGTAAATCCTCACATTTAGATTTTTTTCCCCCAATTAATTATCAAAAAGAGATTAAAATAATGATCTGACATTGGGACAGGACAACATTGTATTTATTGTTTTTAATGTTGATGGGAGAGAGTGAGTGAGTGAGTGAGTGAGTGAGTGAGTGAGTGAGTGAGTGAGTGAGTGAGTGAGTGAGTGAGTGAGTGAGTGAGTGAGTGAGTGAGTGAGCGAGTGAGTGAGTGAGGTCTCTGAGCACAGAGGTTATCATTCAGGAAGCTGCAGCATGCATCTCTTATCAGCTGATCAGTATCTAAAGCCAGACTAGAGAGAGAAAAAGAATGAGATAGAAAAGAGGGAGAAAGATACAGGAAGAGAAAGAGAATACACTGAAGGTGTAGGTGGTTTATACTGAGTTTAACTAAGAGAAAAACAACACATGATTTAGAGGAAACTGGTTTTTATCCTCGTCTTTCCTTCTGTCCATTTCTCATTCCGCAATGTCAGAGAAGCCCCTCTCTTTTCCATGATTTTTCTCTCTCTTTCTTTCACCCTCATATCTCTCTCTACCCTTGCTCTTCCAGACCCCATTTAAAAAACACTCCCAAACCATAGACAGCTCTATAACTATAACTCCACCTCTCCTCTCCACCTCTCCTCTCCTCCCTTCATCCAGAGCTAAATTACTTTCAGAAATAAAGAACACTTATCTTATCTACTGCCTCCATAGTACAGCCTATCACAGCCACGGTCTCTGGTCACAGCCACGGTCTCTGGTCACAGCCACGGTCTCTGGTCACAGCCACGGTCTCTGGTCACAGCCACGGTCTCTGATCACAGCCACTGTCTCTGATCACAGCCACGGTCTCTGGTCACAGCCACGGTCTCTGGTCGCAGTCACGGTTTCTGGTCACAGCCACGGTTTCTGGTCACAGCCACGGTCTCTGGTCACAGCCATGGTCTCTGGTCACAGCCACGGTCTCTGGTCACAGCCATGGTCTCTGGTCACAGCCATGGTCTCTGGTCACAGCCACGGTTTCTGGTCACAGCCATGGTCTCTGGTCACAGCCATGGTCTCTGGTCACAGCCACGGTCTCTGGTCACAGCCACGGTTTCTGGTCACAGCCATGGTCTCTGGTCACAGCCACTGTCTCTGGTCACAGCCACTGTCTCTGGTCACAGCCACGGTCTCTGGTCACAGCCACAGTCTCTGGTCACAGCCACGGTCTCTGGTCACAGCCACAGTCTCTGGTCACAGCCACAGTCTCTGGTCACAGCCACAGTCTCTGGTCACAGCCACAGTCTCTGGTCACAGCCACGGTCTCTGGTCACAGCCACTGTCTCTGGTCACAGCCACAGTCTCTGGTCACAGCCACTGTCTCTGGTCACAGCCACGGTCTCTGGTCACAGCCACGGTCTCTGGTCACAGCCACAGTCTCTGGTCACAGCCACGGTCTCTGGTCACAGCCACAGTCTCTGGTCACAGCCACGGTCTCTGGTCACAGCCACAGTCTCTGGTCACAGCCACTGTCTCTGGTCACAGCCACGGTCTCTGGTCACAGCCACAGTCTCTGGTCCTACCACACACTATAATGACAGAGTAATGTCTTATTTTCAACCGTTTTCATTGTTGGAACGTAGTCTCTCTAGACCAGGAAAGGGCAACTGGTGGCCCCCAAGTCTCTCGAAAGCAGCAGACTTACTATAAAACGGTAACCTTTTCTCTAAGCTCCATGGCAAAATGTGTAGAATTGCACAAAATTTAAAACATTTTTTTTTTTTAAATGCCTCTCCCCTGTCAAGAGGGGAGTCGCTAACCTGTTTTGCTCACAAGGTAGGTGGGGGGGTTTGGATGTGGGTACGCAGACCCGCAAGCCGCTGCTGCCCCTCATGATGAGTTCAGATTTTGTGGCCCCCACCCCCATCAAAGTTGCCCATCCACCTGCTCTAGACAGACTGGTTGCCTCCCACAATCTACCAATGTTCCAGCTTACATGTCTAAGTATACCACGTCTGCTTGGCATAGAGGAAAAGGCCTTATCTGCTTGTTGCCCTAGCGTAAACAGCACAATTCCCACCCACATTTTAAGCATTGCATACCCTAAACTCTTGATTTGTTTGGAGAGCTGTCCTTTGAAGTTACCAAGATAATGTGTCATTAATCCCAGACCTAGTGCTGTTGCTGCCCTGGCTCTGGGATTCCCGAGACTAGTTGGGACAGGAAGCTGACAAGAGGCAGGTGACCACTCGTTCTGTTCTGTCATGCCGCTTTTCCTCTCAGCTCCTCTCCTCTTCTGCTCTGTGGTTGAGAGAGC